>NW_027445841.1:900000-1071289 GCF_050003625.1 Haematobia irritans | reverse complement strand
ACGTATTTTGAAATTTGTCAAAATTTTTTTCTATAGAAAATTTTGTCAAAATTTTATTGCGAAAAAATGTCAAAAATTTTATTGTTAATGAAAATTTTGTCAAAATTTTATTTCTAAAGACATTTTCGATAGAAATAGAAAATTTTGTCAAAATTGTATTTCTAGCGAAAATTTTGTCAAAATTGTATTTCTATCGAAAATTTTATCAAAATTGTATTTCTATAGAAAATTTTACCAAAATTTTACTTTTTTATAGTTAAAGAAAATTTTGTTAAAATTTTATTTCTAAAAACATTTTTATTTCTATGGCAAATTTTGTCTAAATTTTATTTCTATAGAAAATTTTGCCAAAATTTTACTTCTATAGAAAATTTTGTCAAAGTTTTATTTCTATAGACAATTTTGTCAAAATTTTATTTCTATAGAAAATTTTCCAAAATTTTATTTCTATAGAAGATTTTATTTCTATAGAAAACATCGGCAAAATTTTTCAATAGAAATAAAATTTTGACAAAATAATATCGTGAACTGCAGTTAAAACGTACAACAGGTCATTAAATTTTCCTGGTTTTAACAACGCTTTGTGGAAATCTCAAATTGTACAATTTAGTTAAATTTTCGTACGAGTTAGTTTACTCTTCCTATAAAACAGTTTACCTTTTTTTCGGTGTAACAGGTCAAATAGCGCTTATTTTTGCAAGGACATTTGGTCACATTTCAAGAATCAAATTCCCAGAACCGAATTTCATCCGAATCGGTTGAAATTTGCTCTTCCAGGAGGCTCCGTAGCACGGTTGCCAACTATAAACAACGTATTTTGAAATTTGTCAAAATTTTTTTCTATAGAAAATTTTGTCAAAATTTTATTGCGAAAAAAATGTCAAAAATTTTATTGTTAATGAAAATTTTGTCAAAATTTTATTTCTAAAGACATTTTCGATAGAAATAGAAAATTTTGTCAAAATTGTATTTCTAGCGAAAATTTTGTCAAAATTGTATTTCTATCGAAAATTTTATCAAAATTGTATTTCTATAGAAAATTTTACCAAAATTTTACTTTTTTATAGTTAAAGAAAATTTTGTTAAAATTTTATTTCTAAAAACATTTTTATTTCTATGGCAAATTTTGTCTAAATTTTATTTCTATAGAAAATTTTGCCAAATTTTACTTCTATAGAAAATTTTGTCAAAGTTTTATTTCTATAGACAATTTTGTCAAAATTTTATTTCTATAGAAAATTTTCCAAAATTTTATTTCTATAGAAGATTTTATTTCTATAGAAAACTTCGGCAAAATTTTTCAATAGAAATAAAATTTTGACAAAATAATATCGTGAACTGCAGTTAAAACGTACAACAGGTCATTAAATTTTCCTGGTTTTAACAACGCTTTGTGGAAATCTCAAAATGTACAATTTAGTTAAATTTTCGTACGAGTTAGTTTACTCTTCCTATAAAACAGTTTACATTTTTTTTCGGTGTAATAGGTCAAATAGCGCTTATTTTTGCAAGGACATTTGGTCACATTTCAAGAATCAAATTCCCAGAACCGAATTTCATCCGAATCGGTTGAAATTTGCTCTTCCAGGAGGCTCCGTAGCACGGTTGCCAACTATAAAAAAACGTATTTTGAAATTTGTCAAAATTTTTTTCTATAGAAAATTTTGTCAAAATTTTATTGCGAAAAAAATGTCAAAAATTTTATTGTTAATGAAAATTTTGTCAAAATTTTATTTCTAAAGACATTTTCGATAGAAATAGAAAATTTTGTCAAAATTGTATTTCTAGCGAAAATTTTGTCAAAATTGTATTTCTATCGAAAATTTTATCAAAATTGTATTTCTATAGAAAATTTTACCAAAATTTTACTTCTTTTTGTCAATTTTTTATAGAAAATTTTGTTAACATTTTATTTCTACATTTTGTTTCTATAGAAAATTTCGTCAAAATTTATTTCTATAGAATATTTTGTCAAAATTTTATTTCTATTGAAAAATTTTGTCAAAATTTTATTTCTATCGAAAATTTTGTCAAAATTGTATGTCTATAGAAAATTTTGCCAAAATTTTGTCAAAATTTTATTTCTATAGATAATTTTGTCAAAATTTTATTTCTATCGAAAATGTTGTCAATTTTTTTTTTTTGTATAGAAAACTTTGTCAAAATTTTATTTCTACATTTTAATTCTATTGAAAATTTCGTCATAATTTATTTCTATAGAATATTTTGTCAAAATTTTATTTCTGTCTATAGAAAATTTTTCCAAAATTTTACTTCTATAGAAAATTTTGCCAAAATTTTACTTCTATAGAAAATTTTGCCAAAATTTTACTTCTATAGAAAATTTTGCCAAAATTTTATTTCTATAGTTTTATAGATAGTTTTGTCAAAATTTAATTCTATAGAAAATGTTGTCAATTTTTTTTTTGTATAGAAAATTTTGTCAAAATTTTATTTCTATAAAAAAGTGTCTAAAAATTTTATTTCTATAAAAACTTTTTGAAAAATTTATTTCTATAGAAAAATTTCTCAAAATTTTATTTCTATAGAAATTGTTAAGCTTTCTTCGGTCTAAAGGGGTCTAGCTCATTTTTAGCCATGTTCTATTATTACTATATTGAATTCGTACATACTAAAAAATCTACAATAAACATTATTTTAAGACCGAAAAAATTGATTTTATATCCTATACGGTTTTTGAGAAATTCAAAAAAAAAAAAAAACTTTGAACTTGTTTCCTGTAAAATAGCGTACTTTGGAATAGAAAAATCGAAATCTAACGTATATTAGATTACAAATTATAAACATTTATAATTTTCCCCATTTTCTCCATAATTTTTATCTTTACCCAGCGAAAACTAGTAACCACATCTCATTACAATTTGCATTACCAGGAGTAAAGCTGTCATTACACATTGCATTACATTGCGATGATTTATAATCACTAACTTGTAATGTACTTGTAACAATAATAAACATGTAACAATAATAAATACTTCTTGGTAATTTTCGAATTGTTATTCTCAACATGTAATGCATTTGGCTGTTAACGACTTAATAAAATGGAATAAATGATGGTATCATAATTATAATTATTCAATTAATTGAGCATTTACTTAAAAAACTCAAAAAGTTAAGGAATATTCTTTATGAATATTTCATAATAATTGTGTTTTAAATTAATGACATTACCATATTATGTTTTAAATAAATGCTTATTATACCTCATTCCCATTACACTTTCAAAATCGACTTTAACTAGATTTCATCTGCCATTTGCCTTATAAAAAAGGGAGTTAAAATCCAACTTTTAGTAGATTTCGAACCTAATGTGGTCTATTAGGTTTATTATAAAGTATAACACGAATCAAACTCCCTTAAACAACCCACTTTTATTTCTATTTTAAGTGTGAAATTAATTTGCGTGTAATCTTATTTAGATGACTTGTTACATTTTTGTTTATTTCTGCAATATTTGTTTCTATTCAAGTAGTGTTCATATTACAGCATTACTCACCATATTTTGATCCATTGTAATCGGCTAGAGAAGTCAATATTTCGAGTACGAATAACTGATTACATATTAGGTGATTATATGCTTTAAAAGCACTACTTATTTCATGGCCGAAGGTATGCCTGGGGAGAAGTACTTTCCCCCTAGGACATGAGTGTGTAAATGTAATCTGGAGCGATGTCAATTAATAAGTGGTTATTAATTTTTAAATAGGCTTACCTACAAGCTTACCGGGTAATGAGAGTTTTTGCTGGGTACGTATAAGCTATAACAAGTATATACAGCAGTAAGTTCGGCCGGGCCGAATCTTAAATACCCACCACCATGAACCAAATATTAGGGTTTCCTTTGAAATTTCAGGAGGGCTTGAGGACTTGAGGACACAACCCGAAGATAAATTTAAAGATTTCACCTATGAGGACTATATCAGATTCTGGATTTATAAGAACCATTTTTGTTTGAGGTTTAGAGGAATCATTAACATCTCTTGTAAGTGTGCAAGAAAATTATAAAATAACGTCTTGATTTGAAATCTTAAATCTGTAGAAGTAAAATCTGGAAATTTTACATTGAGTTTCAAGCAATTTTCATGATCAGTGCGCCTTCTACACCCTCAAGAAGTGAAGTCGGTCTATATGGAGGCATTACCAAATGGACCGATAAAAACTTAATCCGATACACGTTTTTGTGAGCCTAAAATACCAGAATATTTACAATTTCAGGCATATCAGATAAAAACTACGGTTTCTAGAAACCCAAGGAGTTAAATCGGGAGATCGTTCTTATGGGGGCTATACTAAAATATGGACCGATACTCACCATTTTCGGCACACCTCTTTGTGACCCGAAAATACCTCTAGATTTCCAATTTCAGGCAAATAGGATAAAAACTTCGGATTCTAGAAGCCCAAGAAGTAAAATTGGGGAATCGGTCTATATGGGGGCTATACCAAAATATGGATCGATACTCACCATTTTCGGCACACCTCTTTATGGTCCTAAAATACCTCTACATTTCCAATTTCAGACAAATTGGATAAAAACTACGGTTTCTATAAGCCCAAGACCCCAAATCGGGAGATCGGTCTATATGGGGGCTATACCATAATATGGACCGATACTCACAATTTATGGCACACGTATTTGTGGTCCTACAATACCTCTAGATTTCCAATTTCAGGTAAATTGAATAAAAACTGCGGTTTCTATAAGCCCAAGAAGTAAAATCGGGAGATCGGTCTATATGGGGGCTATACCAAAATATGGACCGATACTCACAATTTTTGGCACACGTATTTGTGGTCCTACAATACCTCTAGATTTCAAATTTCAGGTAAATTGAATAAAAACTGCGGTTTCTATAAGCCCAAGAAGTAAAATCGGGAGATCGGTCTATATGGGGGCTATACTAAAACGTGGACCGATACTCACCATTTTTGGCACATCTCTTTATGGTCATAAAATACCTCCAGATTTCAAATTTCAGGCAAATTGGATAAAAACTACGATTTCTATAAGCCCAAGACCCCAAATCGAGAGGTCGGTTTATATGGGGACTATATCAAAACCTGGACCGATATAGCCCATCTTCGAACTTGACCTGCCTGCAGACAAAAGACGAGCTTGTGCAAAATTTCAGCACGATTGCTTCATTATTGAAGTCTGTAGCGTGATTACAACAGACAGACAGACAGACAGACAGACAGACAGACAGACAGACAGACGGACAGACGGACATCGTTATATCGTCTTAGAATTTCTCCCTGATCAAGAATATATATACTTTATATAGTCGGAAATCGATATTTCGATGCGTTACAAACGGAATGACAAACTTATTATACCCCCGTCACCATTCTATGGTGGTGGGTATAAAAATATAGTACATGAAGTCGTATAATTGATATAAACTATTTTACATAATTTTGCCAATAGTGCGTATGATTTATACAAAATTTGTGGGGAACTAAAAACCATTATAAAATTCGCAATCATTTTGTCCGTCTTTTCTTTAAAGTCAATCTATAAGTATGTAAGCAAAGTTTTGGAGACTTGTCTTCCTTTTTCATTTATTGGAAATTTATTCATCCCTTTCAGCGTATGTCATTGAATAGTAATTCAATAACATTGACTTATTGGGAAATTGATAAACACATGAGATTGTATGGATGGATTTCTACTATGATTTCCCTCCCAATACTTTTTTCATCATTTACCACTACAAAATTGAATGAAACAATCTCTGTGGTTTCAACAAAGTTACGAGAGTAAAAATAAATAAAAAATTTTCCCTCTTAGCTTCTCAATTTGACTTAATTAAAATTTCGCTTTGACTAACTTTTAATTCGTTTATATCGGGAAAGAAAGACTTTGTAAGAGCACATCTATGTTGATAATAAGTTTATTTGGAAACGAAACGTTTAAACCACAACAAACTAAAATCATTGTATGAGATTAACTTCAAAACTGTCATAGGTCAAAAAATTTTAAGGGGGGAATATAAATGTAAGGGAAGTGATTAAATATAAATTATCTAAAAAATAGGTTATTTTAAATTCAAAATAATCCCCCTTGCACGAATTTTTCAAAAAATTTCAAATTTTCTTGAATTTTTCAGAGATGGTTGAATTCAACGTCTACATTATTTTTCGCTATTTTGTGGTGAAGAGGACCTCTCCTTTACAGGACTTTTTTAAAGCACAGTGAAAAAACTAAACTTCTCTGATTTAGTTGAATTTACAGAGGATGTGGGGTGATTATGAAGTAAATATATATTAGTTGATTTCTCAATATCTGGGTGGGGACAAACCCCCCCCCTTACCGATTTTTTCCAAATTGGACTAAACATCTCCGATTTGCTTGAAGTTGTCAGAGATGGTTGAATGTGTCGGCTAGTCAAATGTCCCGGAAAGGAATCTCCCCTACGCCCGACTTTTTTTAGAGAACAGTTTACTTGAAATTTACTTTTTCAAAATTGAACCAAAGATGTCCGATTTGCTTGAAGTTGACAGAGATGGTTAAATGTGTCAGCTAGACAATTGGCCGGGAAATGGACCTTCCATTTGCCAGATTTTTTTACAGTACAGTGAAAAACTAAATTTCTCCGGTTTACTTGAAACTTTCAGGACGTGGGGAGATTATGAAGTTATTATTAGGTACTTAATTTTTTAATATTTGGTCGAGGAGGGGGATCTCCCCCTTGCCTAAGTTTTCGAAAATTTGACCAAGGTTCTTCGATTTGCTTGAAATTTTCAGAAATGGTTGAATGTGACGCCTATACAAAGATCCGCTACATTTTTTTTTCGATATTTGGTGGGGCCAAATATCCGATTTACTTGAAATTTAGAGAGGACGTGGTTATGAAGTATTGTGACTGGGAGGGGGTCTCCTCCTTGCCACTTTTTCAAAATTAGACCAAAGTTCTTCGATTTGCTTGAAAATTTCGGATATGGTTGAAGGTAGCAAAGATTCGCTACTTATTATTTTGATATTTGGTTGGAGAGTAAGACATCCTCTTTGTTCGACTTTTTTTTTAAAGTACAATGAAAAAAAAACTAAACTTCTCTGATTAAGTTGAATTTACAGAGGATGTGGGGGTGGTTATGAAGTTTATAAGTGGTTTTTG
This sequence comes from Haematobia irritans, assembly GCF_050003625.1. Classification (NCBI taxonomy): domain Eukaryota; kingdom Metazoa; phylum Arthropoda; class Insecta; order Diptera; family Muscidae; genus Haematobia; species Haematobia irritans. The sequence goes on along the minus strand of NW_027445841.1, from coordinate 1,064,150 downwards.
ATTTCTTAATATCTGTATGGGGACAAAAGTCCGCCTCCCCTTGCCAGACTTTTTCAAAATTGGACCAAAGATCTCCGATTTGCTTGAAGTTCTCAGAGATGGTTGAATGTGTCGGATGGACAAAGATCCGTTAGTTTAGTTTTCTAAATGTGGCCGGGAAGGGGATGACCCCCCCCTTTGCACGACTTTTTTTTAAGTACAGTGAAAATTTAAATTTCTCAGGTTTACTTGAAATTTCCAAAGGACGTGGGGAGATTATGAAGTTATTATTGGGTACCTAATTTTTTAATATTTGGACGAGGTAAGGGGGAGGTCCCTGCGCCCACCCTTCACTTTTTCAAAATTGGACCAAAGTTCTTCTATTTGCTTGAAAATTTCAGAAATGGTTGAAGGTGCAAAGATTCGCTACTTTATTTTTAGATATTTGGTCGGAGAGTAGGACCTCCCCTTTGTCCGACTTTTTTTTAAAGTACAGTGAAAAAACTTCTCCGATTTAGTTGAAGTTCCAGATGATCTGGGAGGAGATTATGTAATATGGGGTACTTGATTTCTTAATATTTGGACGGGAAGAGGCCCCTTCCCTTGCCCAATTTTTTTTTAATTGGACCAAAGTTGGACGGGAAGAGGCCCCTTCCCTTGCCCAATTTTTTTTTTTTTTAATTGGACCAAAGTTCTCCGATTTGCTTGAAAATTTCCGAGATGGTTGAAGTTGTCATCATCTACTTTATTTTGTCCGCCTTTTTTTAAGGTACAGTTAAAAAACTAAACTTCTCTGAGTTAGTCGAATATACCGGGGATGTGTGGGAGGTTATGAAGTTAATTTTGGGGTACTTGGATTTCTTAATATTTGGACGGGAAAGGGTACCTCCCCCAAGCCCGACTTTTTGAAAATTGCACAAAAGTTCTCCGATTTGCTTCAGGGAAGTTTGGGGTGATCCTTTGCTTTATTATTCGATAATTGATGGGTGAGATGGCGAGGGGGGAGGTTATGAAGTTAAAATGGGGTAACTGATTTTTTAATAGTTGGACAGGGTGGTGGAACCTTCACCATGTTCTTGAAACTTACAGAAAGGGGCACCTTCACCTGGCCCGCTTTTCTTCATTTTCCGGTATATGTTCGAAAAGACATTTTCCCCGTGCCCTATATTTTAAAAGATGTTGTTTACAATAATTTTTAATAAATTTTAAATATTTACTTTCCCTCATTTATTTGGCAGAAAAGTTAGATTGTTTTAACCCTTTCACTACCGAAATATACCTAATGATAAAAACTTTAATTTTTCTTCTGTTTCTACTTGTACTAACAGCATATAGAACAAAAAATGTCATTTTGAGAACCTACCTCAATTACTTCAAGAGCTATATGAGCTTCGTCTGAAAACTTGATTCTTGAATTGTGACCAAATGACCTTACGAAATTAAGCGCTATTTGGCCTCTAATATCTTTAAAAGTGTGAGAAAAAAATACAAAAAAGAACCAGAAAAAGTATCAGCTATAGTTTTTGTATAAATGTCCATTTACTAGAGACATACAGTAGAAAAATTCTCTCAAATTTTTGTATTTTTTGTTTATTGTTAAAGAAGTTTATAAAAATATATTTTAGTGCTCACCAATATGGAAAATATTTATAGCTTGTTTAGATTAAAGCCTCTACTTTAAAATAACATTGAGAAATAAATCGAAACTAAGTGGGAAAATAGAATTTGGTGCCTTTTTCGAATGTCCTTCTAAGTGGACATCGGTAGTGAAAGGGTTAATGCAGTGGAATAGATTTTTTACACAAGAGTAAGAAAATGGTCTACTTTATTATTTTTTTTTGTGCCAGTAAGGGAACTTCGCATTACTTTTTTTCTGTGTAGTTTCTTTTATCTATGCATTCGCATTCAAGTATTTTAAGAACCCTATTTGTAACAATTTCCACACTTTTTATATACTAGAATTATTAGCCATTATTGGTATGATTTATTCTTTCGACATTTATATAGAAAACCAAACAATAAATATCAACCATACCGAAAACAACTGAAATCACCACCGTAAAGTGCTGTAAACTCAAAAGAGATGTGCGTTGGTGTTCATGTTGGATAAATAAGGGGTGTGAAGAAATCCATTTCAAGGCCAGTGGTGTTCACAATTTTGTTTTCATTTTTTTTTTTGACAGCATTTCTCTCTAAGCAGAAAAAATTTTAAGACACTTCATAAAAAATATAGAGCTAAAGTGTGTATGAGGAACAATAGAAAAATTAAGAATTCTTGGAGAATCAATAAATATTGTGGATTTTGGATTAAGCAGATGATCATCTGAAGTTTTTTGGAGATTTTTATATGTGAATATACCATACTTCAAATACTCTAGTCAATCATTTAACATCCAAATTATATAACTAAATTTTGTTTTCCTCGTCATTTCGACCCCCTCTTATGTATATCATTGAACTAACTAGCTCACGTGGAAAAATACCCTTAACTAGGTATGCACAAAAAAATAAATAAATAAATATTAATTACAAGTAGCTGCAAGTTTGCTTTTTCTACTGCATCTACGAATAAATTATAACCATCTGGTTTATGATGATTTCTAGCCATTGATATAGAATACAACGTTACGATTTGTTTATCTCATTACCTATTTCCCTCTTCGAATACCATGAGATACCATTAATTAATCTAAAGTTTAACTTAGGTATTGTGAATTGTGTCAAATGCATTAAATTCAATTACTTTGTATGTATATAGTATGAGGGGAAGTGAGGCGGTCGTTTACAGGTGAATACTTAGGAGAAACTATATACACATGGCCTTATCTCGTTGTAAGTAAAATATATAGTCTTCGTAAACATATGCAACCAAAGTATCTATTACAAAAATGCGAAGGGTGGTGAATACAATTGTGGTTAACAATTTTCAATGGAAATTTGTTTATCATATTCCAGTTGAGATGAAGGAGATGCAAATGGAATTTAATAGTCCATGACGTAAATTGAAATAATTGCCACCAAAATTACTCCAAATGAATAATGAAAAACGAAATAACTCACCTCAATTTTAAATGTGTGTAAGCAATACCATTAGTATATAATAAGAAATTTACCTGAAATAGAAACAAAAATAAACATAAATTTAGAAATATTTTTATTTTTTTGTTTTTTGAAACAATAAATTTAAATTTATTAAATAAATAACATAAATTTCTACAAATCTGCTAATTAATATGTGGATAATAGTTAATATAAAAATATTATATAAATATTATGAATGATAATATTCATGGTATAATAAATATATTCTTATGGTGCGTATGATTTATATGGAAGCATTCATACGCACCTTGGTTCAGACAAAATACATTTGTGTAAATCATACGTACCAGAGATCTTACAAAGACACATCAAAAATTGCCTATGGAAATTTAAATTAAAATTAAATTTAGTGTCTAAACACAACCATAACGATAGGCTGTAGGCGATCGCATATTTTTTGTATTTTTTTAAGGAAAGCTAAACTACGCGAATCATAAACTCCGAGGTATAATAGATATATTCTTATGGAGCGTATGATTTATATGAGCGCATTCATACTCTCCTTGGCTCAGAAAAAAATTATGTCAATTATACCTACCAGAGGTCTCCTAAAGACACATAAAAATTGTGTAAATGTTTTAGTGTCTAATCACAACCATAACGATAAGCGGTAAGCGAACACTTGTTTATTTGTATTTCCTATGGGATATCCAAAATACGCGAATCATATTATCCGTGGTATAATAAAGATATTCTTATGGTTATTATGATTTATACAAACGCATTAATACGCACTTTGGTTCAGAAAAAAATACATTTATGTCAATCATACGTACCAGAGGTCTTACAAAGACACCTACAAAATTGTCTATGGAAATTTAAATCGTTTAGTGTCTAAACACAACCATAAAGATGGGCGGTAAGCGACCGCTTCTTTATTTGTATTTTTTAAGGGATAGTCAAAATACGCGAATCAAAAACTCCGAGGTATAATAGAGATATTCTTATTGTGCGTATGATTTATATGAACGCATTAATACGTTCCTTGGTTCATAAAACAATCATTTATGTCAATCATACGTACCAGAGGTCTCTTGCAGACACAAAAATTGTGTAAATCTTTTAGTGTCTAATCACAACCATAACGATAAGCGGCAAGCGAACATTTGTTATTTGTATTTCCTATGGGATATGCAAAATACGCGAATCATATTATCCGTGGTATAATAAAGATATTCTTATGGTGCGTATGATTTATATGAACGCATTAATACACGCCTTGGTTCAGAAAAAATACATTTATGTCAATCATACGTACCAGAGGCCTTACAAAGCCACCTACAGAATTGTCTATGGAAATTTAAATCGTTTAGTGTCTAAACACAACCATAACGATAAGCGGTAAACGAACGCTTGTTTATTTGTATTTCTTATGGGATATCCAAAAAACGCTACGGAATACTGTGGCGGCTAGCGGTGTCTCGCAAAACTGGAATTTATTCTAAATTATATGTGGCAAATTGGTTAGTGTTGACATTGAGTCCTAATTTTTAGACTCGCCATATTATTTTGAATATAAGAAATTGGCTAACGTGGAATTAGAAATTAACCTAATGTGGAATACTAAAAAGTAGCACTATAATTACATAAAAAATACGAGGAGTTGGTCGTCGCGGAAGAAAAGTTTCTTAGATTAATTTGATATAATCTGAAAAAATAAAAAAATATTTTCACAAATCTGTACAAAAATCTGATATATATGAAATTGTCAAAACCTACGGTCTTGGAGTTTAGAGGAAGCGTTAATTCGTGATATACTATCAAATACCATTTCTACAGTAATACGTTTGGTAGTTTCGAGTTAGGTTAGGTGGCAGCCCGATGTATCAGGCTCACTTAGACTATTCAGTCCATTGTGATACCACATTGGTGAACTTCTCTCTTATCACTGAGTGCTGCCCGATTCCATGTTAAGCTCATTGACAAGGGACCTCCTTTTTATAGCCGAGTCCGAACGGAGATCCACATTGCAGTGAAACCACTTAGAGAAGCTTTGAAACCCTCAGAAATGTCACCAGCATTACTGAGGTGGCATAATCCACCGCTGAAAAACTTTTTGGTGTTCGGTCGAAGCAGGAATAGAACCTACGACCTTGTGTATGCAAGGCAGGCATGCCAACCATTGCACCACGGTGGCTCCCTTTCGAGTTAGCACGCCCGTCTTGTATGCATAGGGAGGTGCGTTCACCCCCAGTTTCGACCGAACACCTTTCAGTAATACTGGTGACATTTCTGAGTGTATCAAAACTTCTTTAACCCTTTGACTACCGCAATAAACCTAAGGTTAAAAACTTTAATTTTTCTTATGTTTTTACTAGTACTAACAGAATGTAAACAAAAACAAATCGCTTTGTTGATCGAAGCACTTTTGTCACTCTGATTGCGGTATATTCAAACACACTCAAAGTTTTCTTGGAACCAAAGATTTGGATCTTCCCTTATGGATTGCGGTATTGATTCCGAGCCAAATATGTGGCTTCTTTAAAATAACGAAATTTTTTAGGATCAATAAAATTCAAATTAGGATACCGATCTCAATTACCGAATTTTTATTCTCTATTTGTAATATATTAATATAGCAGTTACGTACAAACAACTACCAGTTTAGTGCCAAATTATAACAAATACTTGAAATAAAAAACGTTTTCTTCATTCAAAAAAAAAAAAAAAAAAAAAAAAAAATATATATATATATATATATATATATATATATATATATATATATATATATATATATATATATATATATATATATATATATATATATATATATATATATATATATATATATATATATATATATATATATATATATATATATATATATATATATATATATATATATATATATATATATATATATATATATATATATATATATATATATATATATATATATATATATATATATATATATATATATATATATATATATATATATATATATATATATAAACCAATGATGCAAAATCCTATTAATAAGTCTAAGCACATATTTGAATAGTTTTTATCTGAAATCCAACGATTCAAAATATCAGCTAATTTAAAGACGATTTCTTTAAATTACAAATTTTTTCTTTACTTTAAAGAAACTTTGCTTTACTTTAGAAACATGCGACTTTAATAAAGGAACTCAAATTTCCAAGATTCGTGCCCTAATTTAATGAAATCAATTTTGAATTTTAATTAAAATAAAGTTTTTAATTCTTTTAATTAAAATTTCATTAAGTTAAAGAAATTTGTCCTTAATATTATTTAAATTTTGTATCCTAAAATTTAGGTTGGATAAACTTTCATATTAGGTCAATATATTTTTTTAGTACACGCATTCTAAACGCTTCTTCAGGTGTCGAAAAACGTTGACCCCTCATTTTATTTTTTACGTACGGGAATAAAAAGAACTCATTCCGCATAAAATCAGGACTATCCAATGTTTTGAGTTCTTAAATATGCACTTGTTTGAGCCGATGAAAACTCGCATTGTCGGGGTAAAAAGTTCCGTCTTCGGCGGTTGGATTTCCTGATTTATTGAAAGACAACTGGCCAACAAATGGTTGTGTGCCACTCAGAATAGATTGATCTCAAGATTTCGCAACTTGGGCACAATAACGTATAATTTTCATGTTTTTTTCGAATTTATTTAATTATATTATGGTTTCCAGACTAGACAATGGTTCCCAAATAACCATCATCATTTAACCACCCCCTTATTACTAGATACAAAAGCATAGGAAACCCTTACGAAATGTATGACTGCAACATCCATGACTTCTAAAAATGCAATGCGAATTGCCATGGCCTTAGACGTTAAGCTTTGTACGAAACTAACTACGTCAAAAGCAGCTGTAGAAATTCTATGGGGAAATTCTATGACAAAGCAAAACAGCGGCAAGAGCGACTTCAACTATAGTTGAAGTAAAGCCCAAAGTAACACAAAACTATAATCTCCCACACACACTCACACACATTGACATTTTTCTGTAGTTCATGCCCTCTCTTCTCTCCATTCAATCTCACCTCTACAAAAGTCGTTGGTAACACTAGCAACCTTAAAGCTAATGCTGCCGAACTTCATTAATTCAATTCTATGGAAGAATGCCAAAACATGGAACTAGAAGGGAAATGATACTTGAAAATGAGAAACGGAAGCTGAATTTCACACATATAAGTTAACACAAAGCATGTAGTAGAGGTGTTAGTGCAAGAAAAACTAAAAACAATCTTCCAAGCACTGTGATTGAATGAATCAAAAATAAATACATGACATGACAGCTGAGGATCTCTCGAGTGGGAGATTTGATTTGAAACCAACCAAATTAGAGTGGGTGTATGTGTTTACCAACATACTTATATGGAGAATATGATACAGATATTAAAAGAGATATTGGTCTCTGATGTACTTTTATCTCTCTCATATGGAGAAGAAGAAAAAAGAGGAGATTTACTCAAAATCACGATTCAAATCACAAGACTATGTCATAACCTATTTGTATTTGTTTTTGGTATCCACTCGTTTCTTATTTGTGTCTGTGTGTGTTCTTATTGACTGAGAAGGGTGAGAATTAGTTTGCTGCATTGTTTACTAATAAGATGCTAATGATGATGTCAAACACGCAATCTGTAATTGAAAATTAATTTCTATACAAAAGAAAAGAATCAGCGGATAAGAAATTGGGATATTCTAGTAATACTGGATTTTTTTGTGTGGTAATGTGAGGAGTTAACGGTTATTCAAATTTTTTATTATATGGTGACAAGACTAAAGATTTTTAAAGTGGAATATCTAAAAATTGATTTCACTAGTTTACAAAATATAATTTTTTCATGTACATTTGATGAGATGCAACTTATGTATTTTGATCTGCTGAATTCGAAAAAAATTTTAAAATTTTTTTTATGGAATAGTTTTTGAGATATCCCGTTATACGACCATGAAGAGAAACCGGATGTATTTTCAATGGTTTGTACTTTTCCGACGGAAAGGGGTTACTGTAAAACAGTTATTTTTTTTTGAAAATTTGCTCTTTATGCATCGATATTTTTTGAACCTCTTAACTTATTACAGATCCAATTATACATGATTGTTCATCATCTCAATACCTCTCATTAAACTATCAACAACGATATAATAGAGATATAATCGGTTTTGTGAAAAAGAGTGAAAACTTAAAAATATCGGGATATCTCAAAAACTGTTCGAATTCAGCAGATCAAAATACATAAGAAAAGTCAACTCTCATCAAATCTACATTTTCAGTGTAAACTAGTGTTAGTGCTAGATTTGCTAAGGCAAAGCATAATTCATTCATGATGGAGGAATCGTGCCAGCTTCGGTTTGAGGGAATTCAGATTCCTTCCCAAAAAAAAAACCAGTAAGGAAAGTCTAAAGTCGGGCGGGGCCGACTATATTATACCCTGCACCACTTTGTAGATCTAAATTTTCGATACCATATCACATCCGTCAAATGTGTTGGGGGCTATATATAAAGGTTTGTCCCAAATACATACATTTAAATATCACTCGCTCTGGAAGAATTTGATAGACTTCTACAAAATCTATAGACTCAAAATTTAAGTCGGCTAATGCACTAGGGTGGAACACAATGTTAGTAAAAAAATATGGGAAACGTTTAAATCTGAAGCAATTTTAAGGAAACTTCGAAAAAGTTTATTTATGATTTATCGCTCGATATCTATGTATTAGAAGTTTAGGAAAATTAGAGTTATTTTTACAACTTTTCGACTAAGCAGTGGCGATTTTACAAGGAAAATGTTGGTATTTTGACCATTTTTGTCGAAATCAGAAAAACATATATATGGGAGCTATATCTAAATCTGAACCGATTTCAACCAAATTTGGCACGCATAGCTACAATGCTAATTCTACTACCTGTGCAAAATTTCAACTAAATCGGAGTTAAAAATTGGCCTCTGTGGTCATATGAGTATAAATCGGGCGAAAGCTTTATATGGGAGATATATCCAAATCTGAACCGATTTCAAACAAATTTGGCACGCATAGTTACAACGCTAATTCTACTCCCTATGCAAAATTTCAACTAAATCGGAGCAAAAAATTGTCCTCTGTGGGCAAATGAGTGTAAATCGGGCGAAAGCTATATATGGGAGCTATATCTAAATCTGAACCGATTTTGCTGATATTTTGCAAGTTTTTCGAGACTCATAAAATATTCGGATGTACGGAATTTGAGGAAGATCGGTTGATATACACGCCAATTATGACCAGATCGGTGAAAAATATATATGGCAGCTATATCTAAATCTGAACCGATTTCTTCCAAAATCAATAGGGATCGTCTTTGAGCCGAAACAGGACCCTATACCAAATTTTAGGACAATCGGACTAAAAATGCGAGCTGTACTTTGCACACAAAAATACATCAACAGACAGACAGACAGACAGACAGACAGACAGACGGACAGACAGACAGACGGACATCGCTATATCAACTCAGAATTTAATTCTAAGCCGATCCGTATACTAAAAGGTTGGTCTATGATTACTCCTTCTTGGCGTTACATACAAATGCACAAACTTATTATACCCTGTACCACAGTAGTGGTGAAGGGTATAATTAATCAGTTTAAGCAAGTGTTAAACCATCAGTAAATATTTTGTATATACCGCCTTTACAACACAGAAGAATACAAAGATCAATGATTTCAATACAAATCAAAGTTCAAGACCAAATTCCTATCATAATAATAATAGCGTACAATTATTTAGAAAAGTGTTGTATGTTGGCAACTAAATAAATTTGCCTACAATTTCTAGCACTTATGTTCATTGCTAGCTATCTTCGGTGCACAAACTAACAATTTGTTTTGTTTTTTATTAAAAATCGTACATAGGTCATCAAAAGTTCAATATCCAATGTAACAATATCTAATTTGGCTAAAGGCGGTTTACATTGGAAATTATCATTTATCGAGTAAATAATTATGTACACAGAAAAAAGCGGAACTAGTTTCTCGGTAAATAAATATTTACATAAATTTACAAAACATAAAGAATATTGTGTTGTATTTCAATTCTACAATAATTTTCCATTTTGAAACATGAAAAATTTCATTAAAATAAAGAAATTTTTTTTTAAAAGAAAATTCATAATCTTTAAAAAAGAATTTAGGACAAACATTTTTGATTTTTTTCGTTCCTCCGTTAAAGTCGTGTGCCTTTGAAGTAATGCAAATTTCCCTTAAAATAAAGAAAATATTTTGGATTTAAAATAAACATATTTAAAATAATCTTTAAATTAACTGAGCTATTTAATCCTTGGATTAAAGATAAAAAAGCTTGAAATAAAATTTATTTCGAGGATTTTGAATATTTGATTTAAATTTTTTGGATTATATTTTTAATGTTGGCCTCAACATAGTTGCGTCTAATAAACATATGTATGCTATAACTGTTTAAATTAATTTATTTATAATCATAAATAGAAGCTTGGGAATAACGGATAATTTTCGAAAATAAGCTGAATGATCGCTAGTCTATTACACTGTGACGCAATATTCCATTTTTTGACTCAAAACAAAAAATCACTTATCCCAGCCGAAAGTACTCGATGAGAGGAGAAAAGTAATTTTTGGATATTGCTAGATAGGTTGCCGTTCGTTTTTTGGGAACATCTATAGTTTTTCCCCAAATTCAATTTTGAGCACTTTTTTGCAATTTTCTTCAACTTTTCGCATGGCCACAGCTCGGAAAATACTGTGATTTGTTTTTTGCTGTCTTCAACAAAGTTGTAGTTCTTGACCAACAAAATGCTGTATATATTAAGTCGGAAAATTTTCATTTTCATGCTCAAAACCCAAAAAAATGTCGAAAAAATAACTACTTTTTTCACCGATTTTTTTCCGTTTATCTCGTTTATATATTCCGTTTATATCGTGTTATCAGCCTTGGGGTTTTTGTACCTTTTTTGTACTTTTTTCCAAAATCGTCAAATTGTAAGAAGCATAATGGAAAATCGTCCAAATATTCATACTCAAATAATGAACCAATTGTTTATATTAATCCATTTAGTTTTATGAATTTTTGTGGAAAATTTCTAACGAAATTTATATTTGAACTAAAATAAAATTCAGTCTCAATAATAAAAATCAGTTCATTTTTAGAATTAATACAATATTGAGCTTTTTCCTGTGCATGTATGTGGGTTGCTTTATAAGCGTCTGTACGCTGTTATGAAGCACCCTATATACATATTTTGTTGTATGTACTTGCTTTTAATTCATGAATATTTCTTTAGAACTGTTTTTTTAATGTTATTAGTAGTTTAACTGTTTTATTTTTGTTTTGTTGTATTTTTTTTTCTTTCAACTACGTTGCAGTAATTAGAAACGAGTTTCATGACGTTATTTTTTTATTTAAGCCACAAAACACAAAAAAACACCAAACAACACAGATGTAAACAAATACAACAAGCGAACGAATAAGTACATCAAGTACAAATCTCTCGTTCATTAATACCAGTGTACAAAAAATGTTGTAGTAGGCTTTTGTTTACTGAGCGCTTGCAATGAGAATGACAAGAACTTTGATGAGAGTTAAAACTCAAAACCTACAGAACTCGCCAAAAACGCAATATAACTCGCTCACTCATACACAAACCGCTACCTGTAGTTATATTGTCAACAAACAAGTGAAGTGACCATGTCGCAGCATTGTGATATGATGCGAAGAGGGATAGTGGTGGGAAAAGATCTGAATGTCTGGGGGAGTGTATAACGTAATTGCATCTTTTAATGGTTTAATTAAAAAAAAAACACTTTACTATTTTTCTGTTTTTATTTATTATTCTCTTTTTAGTTAAGCTTTGATCTTTAGCCCTTTTGTGAATAGCAATGAATCATCATTTTTACAGGTTTCTAGGTAGTCATTCAGGTACGGGTATTAAATTTATATAAGAAATAAATAAATACTAAATTAAATTGTTAAACTGTGTTTAATAAAAATATAATTGCGTTCAATTTATAAGAAGATTTATCGATTCTCACGAGCTTATTATAAAAATGGTGCATCATTCTTGCCCCTTTATCGGGTGAAATATTAAGTTTAAAATTGGGCTATTTTTTGAAAACGCTTATTTTTGAAAACATTTTTGTTTAGTTAGTAAAAAAGCGTAACCAAGAAACAATAAAAATGTTCTTTTTGAAAGTGGTACAAAATTAGCTTAGAAGCAATGAATTTTACATGGGCTTGTCGTAGTGCGGAAGTCATCTTTTTTAAGCATCCGCTGTTTTGACCAATGGTGGTAATATGAGTGTAAATCGGGCGAATTATATATAAGGGAGTTATATCTAAATCTGAACCGATTTCAACCAAAATTGACACGCACAGTAAGAATGCTAATCCATATCCCAGTGCAAAATTTCTAAACCTGAACCGATTTCAAACAAATTTGGCACACTTTAAGACGCTATCAATCGTACCCCTTCTAGATATAATTTTGACAAAATTTTCTATAGAAATAAAATTTTGACAATATTTTCTATTAAAATAAAATTTTCTATAGAAATAAAATTTTGACAATTTTTTTTGGAATTAAAATTTTGACAACATTTTCTATAGAAAAAATTGTTGAAACATGCTCTATAGAAATAAGATTTCTATAAAATTTTCTTTAGACATAACATTTTGTCAAAATTTTCTATAGAAATAAAATTTTGACGAAATTTTCTATAGAAATAAAATTTTGACAAAATTTTCTATAGAAATAAAATATTGACGAAATTTTCTATAGAAATAAAATTTTGACAAAATGTTCTACAGAAATAAAATTTTGACAAAAATTTCTATAGAAATAAAATTTTGACAAAATTTTCTATAGAAATAAAATATTGACGAAATTGTCTATAGAAATAAAATTTTGACAAAATGTTCTATAGAAATAAAATTTTGACGAAATTTTCTATAGAAATAAAATTTTGACAAAATGTTCTATAGAAATAAAATATTGACAAGATTTTCTATAGAAATAGAATTTCATTAAAATTTTCTATAGAAATAAGATTTCTATAAAATTTTCTATAGACATACAATTTTGACAAAATTTTCTATAGAAATAAAATTTGTTGTTGTTTTTGATTTCAGCTTAAAACCATGCATTGACTAAACTACAAGTGTAGCTTAACCAACAGAGGAAAAGAATGTTTGTCAAATTTATTTGGGCAAAGCCCTATAGACTGCAAGATGGTTGGATGGACGCACGATTCGGAATTACCACATTCCTCATCAGCATCCTCTACTTGCAGCAAAACTATCAACCAAATATCAGAATAAATTCAGGCAGTTCACTAAACCCAAAAGTGAGCCACACTTGAACCTTCCGAAAAAATGTTTAAACGATAGCCGGCTTATGCCGAAATAAATTCGTACATATCTCTTTTCCTTTGCTACCGTCAAATCATCGATTTGAGTGCAGTTGGCTGGGTTTATTTTGAGCGTGCTTCCTCTTTTTTTCATTCTTTTTTTAATTGTTGTTTTTTTCCTTTAATCATTGTTGTTGTTTTTGATTTCAGCTTAAAACCATGCATTGACTAAACCACAAGTGTAGCTTAACCAACAGAGGGAAATAAAATAAAATTTTGACATAATTTTCTATAAAAATAAAATTTTGACGAAATTTTCTATAGGCATAAAATTTTGACAAAATTTTCTATAGAAATAAAATTTTGACATAATTTTCTATAAAAATAAAATGTTGACAAAATTTTCTACAGAAATAAAATGTTGACAAAATTTTCTATAAAAATAGAATTTTGACAAAAATTTCCATCGAAATAAAATTTTGACATATTTTCTATAGAAATAAAATTTTGACGAAATTTTCTATAGGCATACAATTTTGACAAAATTTTCTATAGAAATAAAATTTTGACATAATTTTCTACAAAAATAAAATGTTAACAAAATTTTCTACAGAAATAAAATTTTGACAAAATTTTCTATAAAAATATAATTTTGACAAAAATTTCTATAGAAATAATATTTTGACAAATTTTCCATAGAAATAAAATTTAGACAAGATATGCTATAGAAATAGAATTTTATCAAAATTTTCTATAGAAATAAAATTTTGACAAAATTTTCTATAGAAATAAAATATTGACAAAATTTTCTATAGAAATAAAGTTTTGACAAAATTTTATATCGATATAAAATGTTGACAAAATTTTCTATAGAAATAAAATGTTGACAAAATTTTCTATAGAAATAAAATTTTGATAAAAGTTTCTATAGAAAAAAAATTCAGCAAGTACATCTCTTCCTATCTCTTTCCCTACGTATGGTAAATTTCAGTTTATTCCTGTACTTGGTGTAAACTTTCCACCTATCAGACGTTTTAGATTCCTGATATGAAATAAAATTTATCGACCTTTTGGGCAGCGAAGTTCGTCTTCTATGCTAAAAAAAACTCGTATTAGAATTTTAAAGATAACAAAATCCATGTGCTTAAAATAATATTTTTTTGTTTTCAATGTAGGTTTACACTTTTTCACAGAAACGACAACGCCCTGAGTTTAGTTGAAAGATTTATCAGAAGATTTTATAAGATATTCATCGAAGAGTTTATATTTTAGCTTCGGATCTCGACTTAACTTTGTACTGCTCCTATTGTTTTTTGTTTTAAAATTACAAATGTGGGCTTCTTGGAAAATTTTAGAATTTTTTATATTATCAAAAAATTGTTTAACCTACTTCATTGCCATAGCAAATATTCGACATAGTCCAAAAATATTAAAAATATTGGTAGATTTTTAACTTGCTTTGGCTAAATAAACTTCCATCATTCTTGTTTCAAAGTGATTTCGGGTTTCATTAATAAATTCGAATTTTTTATGAACTTTCTTTTAGAAATTTCATGTGTTTACTGTCTGCATACGAGATCGTATGCGTGCAAGCGAACACATATATATGCGTCTATATATGTGTGTGTGTGTGCGTAAATGAGTTAATATTGAACATCAATTAACAGAAACGTGTAATTATTTTGTTAATCTTTAGTTGCCAAATTGATTTTTTTGTGCTTTCCACTTGTCTTTATCGAAAAAACGGATTTTCCTTTTTATTTTTTTACCATGGGGCATGGTTATATGCATGAAAGAATTTTCGGCGTTTTTTTTCTCTTCTTTCTAGCATTTTAAGTAGTTTTTAGTATTTTTAGTTTTTTTTTTTTGTAGTAATTTTGTTTTTGTCTCTATATTGCAAAATGTTTTTCAGTTCGATTGACATTTCATTGGCAAACAACATGCCGTTGTATATGGCTAGCTGGTCGACTGGCTGGTATTACTACCCGTCTGTCTGTCCGTTCGTTTACCCATCTGTGTTAAACTTGTCGTTTGCCTGTTGCTTATTGAACTTTTCTATTTGGTATTTATTTTGGCCTTCTTTCTTCTTTTTCGTCTATGTGTCTCTCCGGTAAATGCCAAAAAATAAATAGAAAAAAACACAACAATGTTTAGATATGTACCATCAGGGATGACAAGATGCATGGGATGAATACCCGCTTTCTTTAATGAGTAGAAATTTTCAGCGATTATGATATATTTTTATTTCATTTTAATTTGAATTTGAATTTAATTTTATTTTATTTTTATTTACTTTTATTTGATTTAATTCAAATTAAATTAATTTAAATTATGATAATATCAATCATCAACGCAATCTACAACAATTGATTGATCTAATTAAAAATGTATTTGATTCAATTACTTTATAACACTGGTTGAAATTTTCTATAGAAATAAAATTTTGAGACAATTTTCTATAGAAATAAAATTTTGAGAAAATTTTTTATAGAAATAAAATTTTGACAAAATTGTCTATAAAGTGTTGAAGGTGAACCACACCTAAACGCCAAGTTTTTTTCCGAATTTTATTTGACATTTCTCTATTTCAGACTTACTCAATTTGAACCATGGACGTCGTGAATGGGCGGAATGGTTCCAAGAAATGGCAACAGTGGATGATCAATTTTCGAAGAAAATCATCTTCAGTGATGAGGCACATTTTCACCTCAGTGGATTCGTCAATAAACAGAATTGCCGCATTTGGGCGAATGAGAATCCAAGAGTGATTGTCGAAAAACCAATGCACCCACACAGAGTGACTGTTTGGTGCGGTTTATGGGCTGGCGGCATCATCGGGCCGTATTTTTCCAAAATGAGACCGGTCAGGCAGTTACTGTGAATGGTGTTCGTTATCGTGAGATGATAACGAACTTTTTATTGCCCGAATTGGAAGATATGGATGTGGACGATATGTGGTTTAAGCAGCACGGTGCCACTTGCCACACAGCTAACGAAACAATGGCTCTTTTGCGCAACAAATTCAATGGCCGTTTTATCTCACGTAATGGCGATGTCAATTGGCCACCAAGATCATGTGATTTGACACCGTTTGACTTTTTTCTTTGGGGTTATTTGAAAGAAAAGGTGTACGTCGATAAGCCAGCAACAATTCAAGAGCTAAAAAGGATGAGATAATTCGGCACATTAACGGCATAGAACCTCCATTATGCCTCAGCGTCGAAAATTTGGACCATCGGATGAAGGTGTGCCACCGAGGTCGCGGCGCCCATTTGGCCGATATTTTGTTCCATACATAATTGAGTAATACCAATATATCATAATAAAATAAAATTACAATAATTTCCTAAATAGTTTGTGTTTTATTCAAAATCAACATCGGCCCTCGAAATTTTAACCACCCCTTAAAATTTTGACAAAATTTTCTATAGAAATGAAACATCATCGAAATTAAAAACAATTTCAATAATATTTATAACATTGATTTACATTTTGTTTTAAAATTAATTGAATAAGTTAAAATATTAATAATTTAATTAATATGTTAACTGATTAATTTTTTTTTTTTCAAACTCAATTAAAAATTTAATTGGAAAAATATTATTCACAGTGATTTAATTAGAACAATTAATTCTTCAATTGGAACAATTAATATGTTAATTGACGTTGGTGATTCATACCACTTTAAGAACTTTCATCATTATCACTATCATTTCTGTGATTGAAGGCATTTCAATTAAAAAAATAATTGGATCAATTAATTTTGTGATTGAAATTTCAAAAAAAAAACATGAGAGAAATTATTTAATGTAAACAAGAATTTGGAAAAATATGTCTTGCATGCCAGTACACACAAGTTCTTTCATTTGAAGAAGAATTTCGAAAAATAATAGGTTTATTTAACTTACGTTATTTTCAGTTTTTTTTTCATCTGTTAGTTTTATTTCAAATAATTACCTAAAAATATAAGAAAGAAATGGAAAGAATATTTAATATAATTGTATTTATGTATAATAGAAAATTTTGGAAATATACACAGCAAAAAATGTCATTAAAATTGTTCCAATTAAAATCTTAATTGAGTTTTAAGAAATAGTCAATTAAAAATTTAATTGATTCAACAAATTGTTTAATTGAGACAAAATTCAATCACACACAAAAAAATTTCTGATTCAATCACGAAATTAATTGATACAATTATTTTTTTAATTGAAATGCCTTCAATCACAGAAATGATAGTATCAATTACAAAATTAATTGAAGGTCAATTAAAAAATTAATTGATACTATTAATTTTTGTGATTGATTTTTGTTTTAATTAAAAAAAAAATTTGAATCAATTAAATTTTTATTTGAATATTTTTTAAAACTCAACTAAAATTTTAATTGGAAAATTTTTCGTGAAATTTTTTCTGTGCACAAAAATTAATAGTATCAATTAATTTTTTAATTGGATCAATTATTTTTTTAATTGACTTTCAATTA
This sequence comes from Haematobia irritans, assembly GCF_050003625.1. Classification (NCBI taxonomy): domain Eukaryota; kingdom Metazoa; phylum Arthropoda; class Insecta; order Diptera; family Muscidae; genus Haematobia; species Haematobia irritans. The sequence goes on along the minus strand of NW_027445841.1, from coordinate 1,046,246 downwards.
ATTTTTTAATTAATACTATCATTTCTGTGATTGAAGACATTTCAATTAAAAATTAATTGGATCACTTAATTTCGTGATTGATGATGAAAATTCGTTAAGGACGCAGATTTTCTGAAATAAAAGAATGGCTTATGTGTATGTCAGCCGAGAAGAGTTAGGGAAACCTGGATCCTTTTTTAAATCTACCGTATACTATACATTTGGAAGTATTTGTATGGATCAATTATTTTATACCCACCACCATAGGATGGTGATTTGACAATGAAGCTGCCGAAATATATTTAAAATGTATTTATCATCCCAGCAAACAAAGCGTCGCCAAAAAAGCAGTGAAAATTTAATTAAAAGAACTTCTCGTGTAGTTAAAATAAAGAACATCTTTGAGATGGCATCGTTGAAAATGGAAAGTTGTGCCTTTAGAAGAACTTCCTATTTATTTATTTATTTATTTTTTTTTTTTTTGCTGGACATGTATGGTGCACATCCGAAACTATTGTTTTACGAGGTACATTGTTAATACGAGTGACACGTAATGACCTAGATTTTAACTACAATTTACGAAATTACATTGACTCAATGTAATTATGACCATATTAACTGTGCCGTAGTTCATTCGAATACGCTATGAAAATGGGCCCCAAAAACCCAAATGAAACAGGGCCACAATTGTCGGGCGACGCTTTATAATGAATATGAGCCCCAACAAGTTGTAACTTAAGTATGAAAATCGACCCCAAAATCAAATTGGGGCTCATTTTCTCTTTTGATTTAAAAGACCGTGTGAAAATGAACCCTTAATGATGGAAAAATATGAAGTTTTAAGAAAAAATACTACTCAGTGCGAATCTCTTGGGAAACGCGAGTGCCCACTTTTGATTCTGTCCATAGGCGAAAGTCTTAAATTCCACGCAATAAACAAATCTGATGCGATACAATGCTATTCAGCACAATAAAAGTGTGTATTGTCAAATCCCCAATTCGAAAATAGACCCCACTTGAAAATGAAGCCAAATTCAAAAAGGAAATTATATTATCATTTAAAATATTGGGGTTTATTTTCGTAATGCAAACAAAGCCCAACAAATAAAAAAAAGTTTGTCACCAAAAAACATAAAAATGTTGTGTTTGTTTTTTTTTCATATATTTCATAGGGCGCTATGAATATGGGCCCCAAGAAAATTTATATTATCATTTAAAATATTGGGGTCTATTTTCATAATGCAAACAAGCCCAAAAAATAAAATAAAATTTGTTACCAAAAAACATAAAAATGTTGTGTTTGTTTTCATATAATTTATAGGGCGCTATGAATATGGGGCCCATGAAAATTTATATTATCATTTAAAATTTTATAATGCAAAATTTTCATAATGCAAACAAGCCCAAAAATAAAATGAAGTTTGTCCCCAAAAAACTTAAAAAATTGTGTTTGTTTTTTTTTTCAAATAATTCATAGGGCGCTATGAATATGGGCCCCATGAAAATTAGCCCCAAAACATAAATTAAGTGGGTGCGCAAAAAATGGCATGGAAAGCAACAGCACAAAATTTGTTTTTGTTTTCATTTTATTTTAGGGCCCGTTTGCATTATTAAAAAAAAAAACCCAGCATTTCAAATGAAAATAAATCCCAATTTCCTTTTTGGATTTGCTTCGTTTTCAAGTGGAGCCTATTTTCACATTCTGGGATTTGACAATAATGGCAACTATGCACGCTTTTATTGGTGTGAATAGTATTGAAATGCACCAGAATATTTGTTTTGGGTGGGCGGGCTTCGGCCGGGGTTTAAAACTTTCTCCTTCGGACAGAGTCCAAGGTGGGCTAACGCGATTCCCAAGAGATTCGTACTGAGTAACATGTTTTTTTAAAACTTCATATTTTTTCCATCAGATAGGGTTTATTTTCACACGGTCTTTTAAATCAAAAATGAAAATGAGCACTAAATTCATTTTGGAGTCGATTTTCATGCTTCAGAAAAACTTTTGAAAAATGTTGAACAATAGGTTATTCTGGTAATTCTACTTCACTAAATGTGTAGATCCCATAAGATTTGTATATCAAGCGAGTATGGAAATCTTTGAGTTATCACTCTTTAAAAACTGCGACAAATTGGATCACCAGTACCAGTCCTGTGATAGGTCCGTCAGTGGCAATTTGCACCAATTTCCCGTAAGGGAGTTACAGTTACCAATTGTGTAGTCATAATAATTCATCTAAACTAGAATTTCCATTAAATATCGATAATTTGTTGCAAAAATATCTATCTCCATATATAAATCGTAGTTCATATGAATTTACGATTTTATGAAAATATCGTAAAATTGCTTTAAGGTGAGTGAACTTTTTTTTTAATAAAAATGATAAGTTATTATTCATATCAATTTTATCGGTAAATTTTACTGTTTACAAACCAACTAAAGACACCTATACAAACATTCAAATTTTTTCTAGACCCAATTTATTTATGTATACATTTCTATGCCGGCAGAAAGTGGTCAGTCAGCCACAATTGTATAACATAAAAACTGCGTGTAACCAAATGTTAGGTTTCATCCAATTTTTTGGGGCCGGTAAAATCTTCTGTCCGCTGTATCAATTTGATCGTTTTATTCAAAATATAGACAAAAAGAGTACCAAACCTCCCGGCAAACATGTGAAAATTAATTTTTGTGTTTTTTCTTCTTCTTCTTCTTTACTGATGATGAAAAAATCCCAATTTTGTTAGCTACTCATCCATTTGTTTCGTTATTTATATTTCACTAGTTTAGCAATTTTAGAGCAGCACATTTTTCAATTTTTGGTGGCGTTCTGTTTCGTCCGATTTTTTTTTGTCACAAAATTTATTCATAAAATTCGTGATGTTTTTTTCTATTTTCTTTAAGCGAAAATGCCCCTTTAGTATTCAAATGTAGATTGGATACATGTAGGAGCAACTCGCAGACACATGAATAGACGATTTTGTGAACGAATTTGTCTGGACTGGTATAGAAGTTGTTGATGTTTTAGTATGTAAATCTAATATGAATATTGGGTGCGTGTGTGTGTGTGTGTGTTTGGGTTGGTGTGTGGCTAAATTCTAGCGTAGTCAACAAATACCGAAAAAATATATAAATCTTCTATATATACATTATTCTATATATGTAATAAGTGTATAGAAGATGTTTGTATGTGTATATTGAGAAAATACTGTCTATTGGATTTGAATGGATGCTTGCTGTTTTCTTATAAAATACAAAAAAATGGAATTATGGCGCTCTACAAAAAAAACTTATTGAAAGTACCCAGAAAAGATTGAAATTTGTGTCTTGCGACACAAAAACTAAAACGAGCAAAGGAAATGTTTGTAAAGAAAATGTAGAGCAAATAGTTACCTTTTACATTCTGTTTCATATATAGAATGGAAGCGAGGGAATGGAGGTAAATAACTTTCAGATTATTTGATTATCAAAATTTAAATTAAACTTAATATTAAATTAAATTTAAAATTAATTTAAAAAGCTCAACTATAAGTTATTGTAATATTAAGAGTAATTATTGTAATAATTAACAATTAATGATTATTATATAATATACATTTTTATTTTTTTATTTTTATACCCTTCAATTAACTTTGTCATTCCGTTTGTAACACATCGAAATATTGTTCTAAGACCCTATAAAGTATATATATAGTCGTGCTGAAATTCTGAGTCTATCTAAGCATGTCCGTCCGTCCATCTGTTGAAATCACTCTAACTTATGAACGAAACAAGCTATCGACTTTAAACTTGGCATAAGTAGCTGTTATTGATGTAGATCGGATGGTATTGCAAATGGCCCATATTGGACAACTTTTACGTATAGCCCCCATATAAACCAATCCCCAGATTTGAACTCCGGAGCCTCTTGGAGGAGCAAAATTCATGCGATCCCGTTGAAATTTGGTACGTGGTGTACGTGCGTAGTCTTTAACAACAGTGCAAAAATTGGTCCATATCGGTCCATAATCATTTATAGCCCCCATATAAACCGATCCCCAGATTTGACCTCCAAATCCTCTTGGAGGAACAAAATTCATCCGATCCGGTTGAAATTTGGTACATGGTGTTAGATGGTCTCTAATAACCATGCACAAATTGGTCCATATCGGTTCATAATTATATATAGCTCCCATATAAATCGATCCCCAAATTTGACCTCCGGAACCTCTTGGAATAGCAAACTTCACTTGATCCGGTTGAAATTTGGTGCGTGGTGTTAGTATATGGTCTTTAACAACCATGCAAAAATTGGTCCATATCGGTCCATAATTATATATAACCCCCATATAAACAGATCCCCAGATTTTAAATCCTGAGCCTCTGGGAAGAGCAAAATTCACCTGATCCGGTTGAAATTTGGTACATTACGCTAGTATATGGCCGCTAACAACCATGCCAAAATTGGTCCATATCGGTCTATAGATATATATAGCCGATCCCCAATCACAGAAAAATTGATCCATATCGCCAAAAATAATCTAACAAAATTTTATTTCTATAGAAAATTTTGTCAAAATTTTATTTCTATAGAAAATTTTGTCAAAATTTTATTTCTATAGAAAATTTTATCAATATTTTATTTCATTTTATTAATTTTCTCATTAATTTCATCATTTCATTATATATATTTTATTTCTATAGAAAATTTTATTTCTATTTTTTGTTTTCTATGGAAAATTTTGTTTATAAGAAAATTATCTCAAAATTTTGTCAAGATTTTATATCTACAGATTTTTTTTAAATTTATTTCTATAGAATATTTTGTCTAAATTTTATTTTTATAGAAAATTTTGTGAAAATTTTATGTCTTCAAAACAAAAAAATTCTTAAAATTTTACTTCTATGGGAAATTTTGTCAAAATTTTATTTCTAAAGAAAATTATCTCAAAAGTTTGTTTGTAAATAAAATTTTCAAAATTTTATATCTATAGAATTTTTTTTTTTAAATTTTATTTCCAAAGTATTTTTTTGTAAAAATTTCCTTTGTGTAGAAAATGTTGTCAAATTTTATGGTAAAGTGCATTTATCAAAATAAATAAAAAGACTGAGAAACAAAATTTTATATCTATAGAAATTGTTGTCAATTTTTATTTCTATAGAAAATTCTAGAAAAATTTTATTTCTATATAAAATTTTATTTCTATAGAAAATATTGTCAAAGTTTTATTTCCATAGAAAATTTTGTCAAAATTTTCTTTCGATAGAAAATTTTGTGAACATTTTATTTCTAAAGAAAATGATCTCAAAATTTTATTTGTAATGAGAATTTTCTCAAAATTTTATATTTATAGAATATTTGCTTACAATTTTATTTCTAAAGAAAATTTTGTCAAAATTTTATTTCTATAAAAAATTTTGTCAAAATTTTATTTCTATAGAAAATTGTAATGCCTTTTAGGAATATCTTGCAAAATCTGCTAAAACATCAAGAATTCTTCCAATCTATCAAACTAGAACAAATCTCCATTTTTTTGTAGAATTCTACCAACTATGGCAACCGTGATTGGCGTTGAATGAAACAAACATAAAATAGTAGTACCATATCCAGTTTGAATTTTCCTAAAAGAGTTTTGTTGTCAAAATTTTATTTCTATAAACAATTTTATCACAATTTTATTTCTATAGAAAATTTTGTCAAAATGTTATTTCTATAGAAAATTCTGTCCAAATTTTATTTCTATAGAAAATGTTGTCAAAATTTTATTTCTATAGAAAATTTTGTCAAAATTTTATTTCTATAGAAAATTTGGCAAAATTTTATTTCTATAGAAAATTTTGTCAAACTGAATAATATACGTATTTAATAGGCCTTTTTTTTTTGTTTAATATATACCCCGTATGGAGTAACTTATAATTTAGAAGACGATGTTAAGAATCTTTAAGATACCTTGCCATCGGCAACTGTTACCGCAACCCAAGTAATTGGATTGTGGATGACAGTCTGTAGTAAAAGTTTCTACGCAATCCATGGTAGAGGGTACATAAGATTCGACCTGGCCGAACTTACGGCCGTATATATTTGTTAATTTTAAATTAAATTGAATTATTCTGTTTTGTCAAAATTTTATTTCTATAGAAAATTTTGTCAACAATTTAATTCTATCTATACAAAATTTTATTTCTATAGAGAATTTTATCGAAATTTTATTTCAATAGACAATTTGGTTAAAATTGTATTTCTATAGAAAATTTTGTCAAAATTCTATTTTTATAGAAAATTTTGTCAAAATTTTATTTTTATAGAAAATTTTGTCAAAATTCTATTTCTATAGAAAATTTGGTCAAAATTTTATTTCTATAGAAAATGTTGTCAAAATTTTATTTCTATAGACAATTTGGTCAAAATTTTATTTCTATAGAAAATTTTGTCAAAATTTTATTTCTACAGAAAATTTTGTCAAAATTTTATTTCTATAGAAAAATTTTGTCAAAATTTTATTTCTATAGACAATTTTGTCAAAATTTTATTTCTATAGACAATTTTGTCAAAATTTTACTTCTATAGACAATTTTGTCAAAATTTTATTTCTATAGAAAATTTTGTCAAAATTTTATTTCTATAGGAAATTTTGTCAAAATTTTATTTCTATAGAACATGTTGTCGAAATTTTATTTCTATAGAAAATTTTGTCAAAATTTTATTTCTATAGAAAATTTTGTCAAAATTTTATTTCTATAGAAAATTATGTCAAATTTTTTTTTCTGTAGAAAATTTTGTCAAAATTTTGTTTCTGTAGAAAATTTTGTCAAAATTTTATTTCTATAGACAATTTTGTCACAATTTTATTTCTATAGAAAATTTTTTCCAAATTTCATTTCTATAGAAATTTTTGTCGAAATTTTATTTTTTATAGAAAAATTTTGTCAAAATTTTATTTCTATAAACAATTTTGTCAAAATTTTATTTCTATAGAAAATTTTATCAAAATTTTATTTCTATAGAACGCTTTGTCGAAATTTTATTTCTATAGAATATTTTGTCAAAATTTTATTTCTATAGAAAATTTTATCAAAATTTTATTTCTATAGAACGTTTTGTCGAACTTTTATTTCTATAGAATATTTTGTCAAAATTTTATTTCTATAGAAAATTTTGTCAACATTTTATTTCTATAGAAAAATTTGTCGAAATTTTATTTCTATAGAAAATTTTGTCAAAATTTTATTTCTATAGAGAATTTTGTCAAAATTGTATTTCTATAGAAAATTTTGTCAAAATTCTATTTTTATAGAAAATTTTGTCAAAATTTTATTTTTATAGAAAATTTTGTCAAAATTCTATTTCTATAGAAAATTTGGTCAAAATTTTATTTCTATAGAAAATGTTGTCAAAATTTTATTTCTATAGACAATTTGGTCAAAATTTTATTTCTATAGAAAATTTTGTCAAAATTTTATTTCTACAGAAAATTTTGTCAAAATTTTATTTCTATAGAAAAATTTTGTCAAAATTTTATTTCTATAGACAATTTTGTCAAAATTTTATTTCTATAGACAATTTTGTCAAAATTTTACTTCTATAGACAATTTTGTCAAAATTTTATTTCTATAGAAAATTTTGTCAAAATTTTATTTCTATAGGAAATTTTGTCAAAATTTTATTTCTATAGAACATGTTGTCGAAATTTTATTTCTATAGAAAATTTTGTCAAAATTTTATTTCTATAGAAAATTTTGTCAAAATTTTATTTCTATAGAAAATTATGTCAAATTTTTTTTTCTGTAGAAAATTTTGTCAAAATTTTGTTTCTGTAGAAAATTTTGTCAAAATTTTATTTCTATAGACAATTTTGTCACAATTTTATTTCTATAGAAAATTTTTTCCAAATTTCATTTCTATAGAAATTTTTGTCGAAATTTTATTTTTTATAGAAAAATTTTGTCAAAATTTTATTTCTATAAACAATTTTGTCAAAATTTTATTTCTATAGAAAATTTTATCAAAATTTTATTTCTATAGAACGCTTTGTCGAAATTTTATTTCTATAGAATATTTTGTCAAAATTTTATTTCTATAGAAAATTTTATCAAAATTTTATTTCTATAGAACGTTTTGTCGAACTTTTATTTCTATAGAATATTTTGTCAAAATTTTATTTCTATAGAAAATTTTGTCAACATTTTATTTCTATAGAAAAATTTGTCGAAATTTTATTTCTATAGAAAATTTTGTCAAAATTTTATTTCTATAGAGAATTTTGTCAAAATTTTATTTCTATAGAAGATTTTGTCAAAACTTTATTTCTATAGACAATTTGGTCAACATTTTATTTCTATAGACAATTTTGTCAACATTTTATTTCTATAGAAAATTTTGTCAAAATTTTATTTCTATAGAAAATTTTGTCAAAATGTTATTTCTATAGAAAATTTTGTCAAAATTTTATTTCTATAGAAAATTTTGTTAAAATTTTATTTCTATAGAAAATTTGGCAAAATTTTATTTTTATAGACAATTTTGTCAAACTGAATAATATACGTATTTAATCGGCCTTTTTTGTTTAATATACACCCCGTATGGACTAACTTACAATTTAGAGGACGGTGCTAAGAATCTTTAAGATACCTTGCCATCGGCAAGTCTTACCGCAACCCAAGTAATTGGATTGTAGATGACAGTCTGTAGTAGAAGTTTCAACGCAATCCATGGTGGAGGGTACAAAAGATTCGGCCTATCCGAACTTACGGCCGTATATACTTGTTAATTTTAATTTTTTTTTTTAACTTTATTAACAAATAATATGAAATTTTAGTTAATTAGTGTTAGCTATAGCTACATAGACCTTAAGCTTAACATATAGTTAGGTAAATAGTTGGTAAGTTAGATTTTAGTTTTGGTTATGTCTTAGATGTATCTATACAGGTTTGATTTTAAGTTAAATTGAAATATTCTGTTTTATATATGTTCTTCTTATTTCGGCTTGAGGTCCTTTTCAATAAAAATAGTTTTTACGATTTTTGGTTTACTTTTAAATTTATTTCCGAATCGAAAAATAACATTTTCACTACTTTTTTGGCGACGCTGTTTTTGCTGGATAACAGAATAAATATTAAATATTAAAGCTAAAATTAAACTTTACAGTAAAATCAAATTTAAACTAAAATAAATATAATCAGATTTAATATAAATTTTAATTTAATTTAATTTAGAACAATTTAAATTAATTTATTTTTTCATCAATTTTAATTTAATTATGTTATTTTTGCTTTTTTATTAAAGTTTAATCTCCTTAAAACTAACAATTTAATTCCAAATATTTTAAACTAAATTTGTGTTTTCATTTAATTTAATTTAAAAACATGGCCTCATTCGGTGCATCTTTTTGCGAGGCTTAATGGACGTTCTTTGATTCATAAAATCTGGAAGTAATATCTAGACCATTTGCCAAAATCATCGAGGGTCTTCCCCGTGGGTTCTTTATCGAAAAAATAAAGCAATCCATATCAGTCAAAACCAATTTCCACGGACTTGGTATTGCTTGAGCACTGTAAAATGTTTTTTCTTCAAAAATAAGTATATCCTCTCTGTTTTGTTTTTTGTAGTAAGCTCATGCACAAAAATAATATCATATTTTTTAGCAATGCCTGCGTTCGTTCCGTTTTTGTCATTTGAATATTGTCATCATCGTCATCATGTGTCTGTCCGTCCCCATTCAACAGTCGTCGTCGAAATATGTCTTCCTTCCTTCTCTCTTGTATTATTTGTGTGTTTTTGCTTTTGTTTCATTTGCGGAAATTATGAAATTTTCTATGTGTGTGCATGAATCAAGGAGAATAGAAATTGAAATTTGGGTGAATTTTCTTGGCTATGCTATCTGAAATAGAAGTGATGAAATTTCTTTTTGGAATATTTATGCCAAAGATCATTTGCCATAGCCTTTGCAGCTGAATATTCAAATGTGAATTTTGTCGATGAGGACAGATATATTTTTTTTTGATTTATGACCTATTTTTCTGTTAAAGATGGCAGAATGGGTCAAAATGTCATCAACTGTTGAGGGAATATTCTTTTGAGAAGCAAGGTTCAATATAATTGCACTAATGATGATATAATTTGCACACAAGTGGTAAAATAGTTAATAACAAAGTAGACAATTAATATAGTTTGAATATTCTGATATGAAAAAAAAATCAAATCACGTATACGCATTAGTGCACACAAAGTACATCAATGCGTATAATTGATTTCATTAATTGTTTTCAAATAAAATAGATCATACGTCAGTCAGTTCGAATCAAAAACAATGGAAGATGAAGATGGGAAAATGGCAGCAGAGGGTATCAAACCATTGACGGCGTTCGATGCAAACGTGTCGTTTATGATTTTTTGTTCCACAAATTAAACTAAGAATAAAAAGAAATTTATATCAGGGAATGACGTAGAACAATCGGTCAAAAGTTTCTCATTATTATTTACATTTAACATCATTTGTGAGTTTTTAACAAAAAATATTGCAAATTAAAAATGAACGAACGTGTATGTATCGAACACCGTAAATTCAACTTTTGGTATGACGTCGCCCATTCTCCCGTCTTCATTATCTATTGTTTTTGGTTCGAATATAAGCTTGTCTTTGGAATATAATACGCCCTTTTATTTATGAGTGCAGTAATAATGGTGATGGATATGTTATACATTTAAAAGAAAATCTTTTGATATTAAATATGTTCAAGGAATATATGTAAATATTTTTGGTAGTTTTTTTTCCATTTTACTTCAACTAAAACATCAATATTTTTTCAGAAGAAGTGGTTAATTGCATTAAAATTCGTATGTTAAGAGTTATTTTGAGTCTGGAATTGAACTCTGAATACATGGGAAGTATGCTAATCATTGATCATCCATACAAGAAATTCATCTACTTATATATTCTGGGTCATGGTGAAATTCTGAGTCGATCTTGATGTAAGTATATGCGCCCTAACAACCATGCAAAGAACTATACAATATTGAGAAGGTTAAATATACCTTGCCATCGGTAACTGTTCCCACAACCCAAGTAATTCGATTGTGGATAACACACATTAGTAGAACTTTGTACGCAATCCATGGTGGAGGGTACATACGATTCAGCCTGAACGAACTTTTACTTATTTTTTATAACAATTTAAAAATATTATTGAAGAGATTATTTTTAAAACCTAAAGATTAAAGTTTTCTAGAAAACTGTTCGCAATTCAACAAAACTATTTTAGGGAAATTCAAACTGGATATGGTACTACTATTTTATGTTTGCTTCATTCAACGCCAATCACGGTTGTCATAGTTGGTAGAATTCTACAAAAAAAGGAGATTTGTTCTAGTTTGATAGATTGGAAGAATTCTCGATGTTTTAGCAGATTTTGCAAAATAATCCTAAAAGGCATTAACATTTTCTATAGAAATAAAATTTTGACAAAATTGTTTATAGAAATAAAATTTTGACAAAATTTTCTATAGAAATAAAATTTTAAGAAAATTTTCTATAGAAATAAAATTTTGACAAAATTTTCTATATATATATAAAATTTTGAGAAAATTCTCATTACAAATAAAATTTTGAGATCATTTTCTTTAGAAATTAAATGTTCACAAAATTTTCTATGGAAAAAAAATTTTGACAAAATTTTCTATAGAAATAAAACTTTGGCAGTATTTTCTATTGAAATAACATTTTATATAGAAATAAAAATTTTCTAGAATTTTCTATAGAAATAAAAATGTATGCAAATTTTCTATGGAAATAAAATTTTGACAACAATTTTCTATATAAATAATATAGATATACAATTTTGTTTCTCAGTCTTTTTATTTATTTTGATAGATGGACTTTTAAATAAAATTTGACAAAATTTTCTATACAAATGAAATTTTAACAAAAAATACTTTGGAAATAAAATTTAAAAAAAAAATTCTATAGATATAAAATTTTGAAAAAATTTTATTTACAAACAAACTTTTGACAAAATTTTCCATAGAAATAAAATTTAAGAATTTTTTTTTTTTGAAAATATAAAATTTTGAAAAAATTGTCTATAAAAATAAAATTTTGACAAAATATTCAATAGAAATAAATTTAAAAAAATCTATAGATATAAAATTTTGACAAAATTTTATTTACAAACAAAATTTTGAGATAATTTTCTTTTTTTTTCGAAAATTTTGACAAAATTTTCCATAAAAAAAAAATTGAGAAAATTTTTAAAGGCATAAAATGTTGAGAAAATTTTGTATAGAAATAAAATTTTGACAAAATTTTCTATAAAAATAAAACTTTCACAAACTTTTCTACAGAAATAAAATGTTTACAAAATTTTCTATAGAAATACAATTTTGACAAAATATTTGTTCCGAAACGTGCGTCCATCCAACCATCTTGCAGTCTATAGGGCTTTGTCCAAATAAATTTGACAAACATTATTTTCCTCTGTTGGTTAAGCTACTCTTGTAGTTTAGTCAACACAATGGTTTTAAAGCTGAGATCAAAACCAAAAATATGATTGAAGTACAAACCCACAATAAAAAACAAAACACGAAATAAAATTATGACAAGATTTTCTATAGGTATAAAATGTTGAGAAAATTCTCATTACAAATAAAATTTTGAGATCATTTTCTTTAGAAATAAAATTTTCACAAAATTTTCTATGGAAACAAAACTTTGACAATATTTTCTATAGAAATAAAATTTTGCTACAATTTTCCATAGAAATAAAAATGTGTGTAAATTTTCTATAGAAATAAACCTTTGACAACATTTTCTATAGAATTAAAATTGTATATAGATATAAATGTATATAGATATAAAATTTTGTTTCTCAGCCTTTTTATTCTTTATTTATTTTTAATAGATGCATTTTGAAATAAAATTTGACAAAATTTTCTATACAAAAAAATACTATGGAAAAAAAATTTTAAAATAACTTTTCTATAGATATAACATTTGGAAAAAAATTATTTACAAACAAACTTTTGAGATAGTTTTCTTTAGAAATAAAATTTTGGCAACACCTTCAAAAGAAATAAAATTTTAACAAATTGTTTTTTGAAGACATACAATTTTGACAAAATATTCTATAGAAATAAAATTTAAAAAAATCTATAGATATAAAATTTTGACGAATTTTTTTTACAAAAATTTTGAGATAATTTTCTTAGAAATAAAATTTTGACAAAATGTTCCATAGAAAAAAAATGAGAAAAATTTTTAAAGACATAAAATTTTGAGAAAATTTTGTATAGAAATAAAATTTTGACAAAATTTTCCATAGAAATAAAAGTTTCACAAACTTTTCTATAGAAATAACATTTTTTCAATATTTTCTATAGAAATAATTTTTTTTCAAAGTTTTCTATAGAAACAAAATGTTTTCAAAATTTTCTATAGAAATAACAAAATATTTTGAACAAAAATAAAATTTTCTATAGAAATAAAGTTTTGACAAAATTTTTTTAGAGAAATAAAATTTTGACAAAATTCCCATTACAAATAAAATTTTGAGATCATTTTCTTTAGAAATAAAATCTTCACAAAATTTTCTATAAAAAAAAAATTTTTGACAAAATTTTCTATAGAAATAAAATTTTGACAAAATGTTGACAAAATTTTTTAGAGAAATAAAATTTTGACAAATTTTTCAATATCTTTAAAATTTAGTTAGGGCAAACTATCAAACTCCTTTTTGTAGAAATAGTAACCTAACACTTAAAAATTGCCACAAATAGGAGAGATCATAATGTATAATATTGGAAATACTAATGTAAGAAAACATTCCTTTGGAAGAAACACAAATTTTTTATACTAACCACAAAAATTTTATCGAAAACTTCAAAATAAGATTTTTTAAATATCGTAGATTTTTTATATAATTTTCTTCATATTTTGGGGCAACTGTGATACCAATGCATTGTAGCAAACGTACTCCTGAGCGTATGATAAATGTTATTAAAATGTTTACAATAATATTAATCACACGCAACCTTAATAAAATTTATAGAAATTCTTCTAATTTTTGTTTTTTTCCACTTGAGTCGCTGTGTAGAAATGTCGATTTTTTTAACGAAAAGATTTAATACTTTTTAGAAAAACTTTTCTGATTTTCATAAATCTACTGCATCTAAAACTCAACTTTGAAATAAGATTTCGATGTTTAACTTCTTCATATTATTTCATAAAATAAAAAAATAAAAAAACTACCAAAAAATGAATAAATAGCATCATTTTCCATTCTGCATATATTATAACTTACATTCTACTACAAACAAAAAAAATTGAATTTCATACTATATAGTATGCGAATACATGCGCAGGTATGTACTTGACCTACATATTCAGGAGTGTTTGTAAACAATGGTAAAGTTTTTAACATCTTGTTCATCTCTTTATACTTGTAGTAGGAAAAACAATTTGGGTGGTGATGAAGCATAGCATTAAACGTAGAACAGTACATAGTATTGAGGAGTAAAAGGACTTACCAACAGCATGTAGCAGCCAATCGAGCATTTTGAAATTCGCTTGTTAATGGAACGTCGAGGATGAGAGATTAAGATGAATGATTGTTTTAAGTATCCACTAACTGTACCAAAACTAAAAGCTTGGGAACAACTTGTAGGGTTTGGCTCGAATGAATATTCGTTATTGTTTTTTTTTTTTTGCTTGTCATTGCTGGTTTTCAAGATGACAAAAAATATAAATTGTTCGTGACTTTCAATTAGAATTATGATCACGGATATGGATATTGTTAACAGGTTCACATATATTACGAAAACGATAAAATTAAATTTTAATTCGAAACTTTTAAATCAAACATATAAATGTCTATGATATTCTCTTATCATATTAATCGATTTATTGAACGCATTTGTATACAAGTTCTTGAGTACTATGAACATGTTCATAAATTGGTACAATTGAAATATTCAGTTCAATATGCTCTTTTAGTCCCAGCAGCAATTTATAATAAAAATAATAAGCCAAATGGGATAAAAATTACCCATTTAAAATCTGGAGTTCGGTGTGTAAGCCCATTAACAAAAATTGTCTGATATACCACCTGACAATAAAATACAACATTTCAGAAGATTAAATGCAAAATGCTACTTCAAGAATCTGTCGTGTTCAAATCCCCAAATTTTTGTTACGTGTTTGACTGAATATTAATGTCAAGAGCTTTTTTTCGAATGAAATTGCGAGCCATTTATTATTTTAATCTTGACAATAAAATATGACTTCTAGATTCTTCACAGTGCATTTCAAGACTGCTCACAAGCTTTATCATAAGAAAGCAATGGAAAATCAAATTGTGTTTGTGAATTTGTCAACTTTCGATTTTTTAATAACTTTTATTAAATTTTTAATTTTACTTCTTTAGAAAGCAAAATCCATAAGAGTACCATAAAATCACATGTATTTCCGCCTCAAAATATTCTTAAAATTCAAGAAAATCTTCTTTTTGACTCGGACTAAATGGTGATTTAATTCGAGCATGAACTTGTCCATTTGATTTGGCAAAATTGAAAAAGCTTCACAGGATCTCAGATTCAGTATATGCCGCACAGTTGGTAGAATTCCACCAAAAATTTTAGATTTTTTCTCTTTGGTAGATTGGTAGAATTCTTGATGTTTTAGAATATTTTGCAAAATATTCCTCTCGAATATTTTCCTCCAGAAAAAAAAATACAAAATTTCTTCCAGAAATAAAATGTAGACACAATTTTCTATAGAAATAAAATGTTGACAATATTTTCTATAGAAAAAAAAAACAAATTGGCAACATTTTTCTATAGACAAAAAATTTTGACAAAATTTTCTATAGAAATAAAATTTTAACAAAGTTTTCCATAGACAAAAAAATTTGACAAACTTTTCTATAGAAATAAAATTTTGAAAAAATTTGCTATAGAAGTAAAATTTTGACAAAATTTTCTATAGAAATAAAATTTTGAAAACATGTTCGATCCAAATAAAATATTAACCACAAAAAAACTTCAAAATAAGATTTTTTAAACTTGGTGGATTTTTGAGAAAATTTTCTTTAAATTTTGGTAGATTATTTTTGACACGAGTAGCAACCGTGCTTGCAATGCGTCAAATGAAGCGGGCTTGCCTAGGTGGTCAATTGACCAGTCCTGAACGTGTAATTAAATGTTTACCGAACCCGCCCCTCAATAACTCCATTGTTATGCGTGTTGTGTGGCAGTGTCTGGTAGAAACCACATGTCATACAAGTCAAGTTCTTGCATTATGGACTAAAAAAAAGTTGGATAACATCTCACCACCATTAACATTTACGATTCGCATCATCTTTGAAGAAATACGGTTTAATGAGGCCACCAGCTCATAAACCCCACCAAACTGTGAATTTTACTGGGTGCATTAGAAGCCTTTGCAAGGCTTCGTGCTGATCTTAACTCCAAAATCGAAAATACTGCTTATTTGCGTACCCATTGAGCCAAAAATGAGCTCCGTTGATGAACAAAATTTTTTGATAAAAGCATGCGATGAACTTTCGTACAGATCACGCATTTTGATAATAAAATTCAATAATTTGTAAGTATGGTTCGTTTGTAGGACGATTCATTCAGTATTGCCAAAATGATAACAGCTAAAAAATCACCCTTTATCCTCGTCTCATTGTCCGTCCGGGCAAGTGGTAAAATTAAAAAGAATATATATATAATTTCTCATATTTGATTCTTTGTATTACAGAATAGAAAGTGATGAGAGCTAAATAAATCATGTGGAAGTTATGAAGATATAGAAAAGATACAACTTGCCAGAAAATTCAACAAAATATTTGTTTTTCTTTGGCTGGACTCTATTAAATTGTAAATCGTAAAACCATCCTGTAAAATACGTCAACGTTTATTGCTATTATGTTTACAATTTTTTCCAAGCAAACTTTTTTGTACTGCAAAAAGAAAATTTCAAACGATATTCAATGGTCTAAAATTTGTTTTGGGAAGAATAAATAGATTGTGGGATAATTATTTCTGCTGGACACAATTTCATAAAGGTCAAAGTTATTATACCCTAACCACATAGTGGAGGGAGCTTGTGAAATGATTCTATTGAAAATAGTATCGTAGAAAACACGACTACCCCGTTGTAAGCCATTCATTAATGGATTAGCGTAAACAATCACCTCAGAAACCCAGACTACTTTACAAAACCAATTTTAACTTCGAATCATTCCTATCTTACCATCAAATTGACCAGATGTTCCCCAGTTAGATTCAAAATAAGAAGTCAATCCACTTGTTAGCTATTGTTGAAATGTTTAAACCCATATGAACCACAACAACATCAGTGGAAGTTTCTTTCGATTTCAAAAACAAAAAAATCTTTGCTTGTCTCGAATCACATCACCACTGCCAACTTTAAAGTTAATAATGTGGTCAACGAGTGTGTTATCGCATAGATACATTAATTCATTATTGTTTATTGTTTTTATTTTACCCACGAGGTGTTTTTTTTTACATTCTTTCTCTTTTCTCTATTTGAGACTCGCTTGCCCCACAAAAACCCTTCTGAATGGGGATAGTGGGAAAAGTAGCTAGATGAGGCGAAGGGTATACGAAGAGAAAAAAGAAATCTTTAGTGGGTAAAACAATTTACCAATGTTACCATACTTAACCAATTCTGTAAGTAAATTCGAAAGTATATGTGAATTTTGAATAAAATCTTCAACAATATTAGATCTGCGGATCCAAAGATTCCCTTAAATATTTTGATCTGATCCATCTAATTTTAAATTAGCATTGGACAGTCCTAGTATTGAAATCTGCCAACTGACAGCTTTATTGTAAAGCTTGGCATTATTGAGGTCATACGTACTCAGGACGTTTTGATATAGGAGCTCTATTTGTGGTGTATACAGCAACTTAAAAGATTCATCCCGACCAAAACAAGAAAATAAATTGCGTCCATTATCACTCGATTATTTTTTACAACATTCGACGTGGACTAACTTAACAACAGTGTATCGATGATCTTAATTCAATTTTTGGTGATAAAGCTCCGTCAAGGACCAGTGTTTATTGATGGTATCATGAATTTAACCGAGGTCGTAGTTCACTCCAAGAGGAATTTTGTGAAGGTCGTCCAAATTCAGTTGTTGTTTCGGAAACCATTGATGCGGTGCACCAACTTATATTACAAGATTTGCATGTGACCTATCGTGAGATTGGGACAATCTTTGGCATTGATAGGACCCTCATATATTCAATATTGCATGAACATTTGACAGTCGAAAAAATTTGTTTGCTTTTGAGCCCACACAATTTGTCAATCGCTCAAAAACAGCCTCGTCTCGAGTTAATTTAAACTGTCTTAATAGATGATCTGCTCTGTAGCATTTCCCTGCTTTATTCAATCATCAATTTAAGCATAAATTCAAACCAGTTTCCCTCTTTTAAAATAACAAAGTAACCGTGAACATTTTTGATTTTCACCAATGAAACACGAACTTTGTTACTGGCTTTAAATTAATGTGATTTTTTTTCCTAAAAACTATCTGGCAACACTATATTAGCCATTCATAAAACCTTTCTCATAGTGATGCCAACTCCCGAAGGGCAAAAAGCACCAAAAATATATAATAAATTTTAACATAGCACCTCCCAACACAAAAACTACTAAAGCCAGCTAAAATTCAATGCTCTACTAAAAAAAAAAAAAAAAACTAAAAAAACTTCCAACTTTGTGTATTGATTTGACGCATTTTTTTAGTTTTATTAGTTTTAATGACATATTTATCACGTTCAGAAATTCGTCACTCCTCTCTAGGCATTTCTAAAGAATACCCTAAATACCAATATTTATTACAAAAAGAATCAATACCACCTTCATAACAATCAAATTCTAAATTTGGCAATATAGTTGAATTTCTGAAGCTTTTGAAAGTCTAATCCGAATTTTTGTATGAAAAGATATCGTCAATCGTCCCAGCAAAAAAATTGGAAATTTTTCCACAAACTTTTCTTTTAAAGTACATTCCCAGAATCCCCCATCGATTTTTTTCAACTTTTGATGCATTCCTTTTGTACAAGTCCACAAACATTTCATCTAAAGCGCATCTTGGGATCCCCCAAAGATTTTTTTCCACTTCCGATCCTGTCCTTTTGAACAAGTCCACAAACATTTCTTCTAAAGCGCATCTTGGGATCCCCCAATGATTTTTTCTACTTCCGATGCAGTCCTTCTGGACAAGTATTAGAAAGTTCGCAATTAGGCTATTTTAAGTTCAAATTTTGGACAATTAAATTTAACAAAAAAATAGAAAATTATAAAAAAATAGAAAATTAATAAAATAAGTAAAACGAAAAAATAATAAAAAAAAATAATTTCATCCCTGCACGGATGAAAAAGACTGTTTTTCATATGTTTGGCTATAAACATTATATGTTTGGAAAACAAATTTTTAAACACAATATTTTTGAGTGCAAGCATATAATGTTCATAAACTAGCATAACATGTTTGGGACATATATGTTAATATGTTAGAACATATTATGTTTGGGACATAAAATGTTTTTAAATATAATATGCTTGGATGCAAACATATATTAATTTAGAAATAGCCTATAAACATATATGTGTTTAGTAGCTTGGAGCGCTATTTAACAGGGAGCGATATTGAATTAAGTTGGTGGTTGTTGCTTGTTATTACAAAATTAACATTTTATTTTTCCTTGGGCAATTGATCAGCTACTTCTTTGATCCTTACAAACTGTGTGGTCCGCTGTTCGAATCCCCGTCCGGCAAAAGGTAAAATTAAAATAAAAAAAAAATCATACAATTGAATAATTTCTTCTACAATGTTTGTATTACAGAAAAAGGTGCTAAGAACTAAAAAATCTCGTGGAAGTGAGAAAGATGTGGGGGAATATACAATTGGGCAGAAACAAAATTTTGAGCATTCAGGTCGAAAACCTATGTTGTTAGCACCTATATTACCTGTTTATTTTCATAATTCATTATGATTGTAAATATATAAATAAATAAATAAAATTTTCAGCACAATATTGTTTGGGAGAAATTTTTTAAGCATATAATATTTTTGGGTGCAAAATGCTTCCAAACATATTATATGGACACATAATAACATATTGTTTTTTGGAAGACAACATTATTGAATTTGGATGCAAAAATACAAAATGTTTGGAAATTGACTACCCAAACATATATTGTTTAGACCAATATGCTTTCAAACATATTATATATTGGAAGAGATCAAACATATAAATGTTTGGGCAATAGCCAAAAATGTATATGCTTGAAGCAAAATATGTTTGGGAGTATATGTTACAGAAGCGATTTTTTGTGAGCGTGTGGAATTTGAACCTGTGCCGTGTGACTTTTTCGCTTCCATGGAAGTTCTTTTGAGAAAGGTTTGCAAATTACGAGAATTTATAATTTTTTGTTTATTTTTAATGGAAAAAATATATTTATACGAAAATATATACCGAAAATAAAAAATAACCAGTGAGTAAAGTAGAAAGTCGGACGGGGCCGACTATATCATATCCTAAACCACCCCTACTGAATTAGTAAACATAAGCGTTTGTGGGGTATCATTGGTATAGGTTTTGGAGAACATAAAGGGGGGTACATGTTTATGGGTGTCTTGTCACAAACTGAACAGAAATGTCTAATATTAGGAGCTATAGTTTATTTTGCACCAAAAGAGTTAGTATGCCACTAATATTGAGTCCATTATTAAAACAGAGGAAATCGATCAATTAGTTGTGGGGTAATAAATCCAAATTTCTGCAAATAGAGCAATAGATTTATGTAAGAGCTACATGTAAGTCCAAATAGGATCGGCTAGTACATCACAATTTGAAATTTGAGTAATAAATAAAAGTATTATGGTCAAATTTGGGAAAATCGAGCGATGCATATATATATGAGACCTATATCTAAATCTGAACCAATTTGTATTATATTTTGCAGGTATGATTGATACCACAGAAGGTCACTTTGTGTAAAATTTGAGTACGATCAGTTAATAAATGAGGCCCCTATGGTCAAAAATAAGGTTATTAGGGGCAAATTTTTCAAAATCGGGCGATACATATATGGGAGCTATATCTAAATTTTGCACATACAGGTAGTGCTATAGAAGATTACATTTAGCCAACTTTGAGTACGGTCGGTTAATAAATAAGGGTTTTACGGTCAAATTTGACCATTTGGGCGATACATATATATGGGAGCTATATCTAAATCTGAACCGATTTCGATGAAATTGCGCACATACAGTTAGAGGTATAGAATATTATATTTAGCCAACTTTGAGTACTATCGGTTGATAAATAAGGGTTTTACGGCCAAATTGGGCAAAATCGGGCGATACATATATATGGGAGCTATATCTAAATATGAACCGATTTCGATTATTTTTGGCACATATTGTCAGTACTATAAAATATTAGAGTAAGCCAAGTTTGAGTAAGATCGCTTAACAAATAAGGTTTTTATGGCCAAATTTGGGAAAATCGAGCGATACATATATATGGGAGCTATATCTAAATCTGAACCGATCTGAGCGCTAGATCGACTCAGGAGGTGATTCTGAGTCGATCGGTATATATTTTATGGGGTCTAAAATCAATATTTCTGGTAGGCACATTTTTTGGCCGATCAAACTTATTATACCCTAACCACTATGTGGTTTAGGGTATAAAAACTATGTAGGGTATAAAAACGATGTAAAAAAAATATTTTTTTAGAAACATTTTTGATACAAAAAATTGCCGCTGGTGAGATTTGAACCTGCGTTTCCTAGTTTTTCGTTCATTCTAATAAAGAACATCTCGGAAAGCAGTTAGAATGTTATTCCTTGGTGTTGTATTACGATGATATCACAAACATTTAAATTGACCTTTCGACGCTTTATGTTCAATGGCGTTTGTGGCTGAGTGTGCTAAGGCGTTCTATTATGGTGCCAACAAACCCAGGTTCAACCCCTGGTCGGAGCGAAAAAGTTGTTCATATTATAAAAATTAAATAATAGCAAAATAACAGTGTAATAAAAAATATGGATAAAAAAACTGAAATTGGCTAAAAAAACTTTTTTTTTTGCTTTTTAAATTTCTTCATTCAAATGAACTTCCAGGGCACAACTTCTAAAGCAATACAAAGGATCCAAAAAGGGAGTACTTCCGTCCTATGACAAGCCCACGTAAAATTCATTGGAGATGATCCAAGTTTGCACTACTTCCGCCAAGCCAAGTTGGTGCTTTTTTCTTTTGAAAAGGTACTAATAAGGCAATTTGGTGCTTTTTTGAAATCAAAAAGCACTAAATTTGGTGCTAAAAGCACCAACTTGGCATCATTGCTTTCTCAAATTACCTTTTGCTCTCCATCTCTCTCTCACTCTCAGCGTGTGACTTACACCATTAATTCTCTTCCACTTGTTTT
This sequence comes from Haematobia irritans, assembly GCF_050003625.1. NCBI lineage: Eukaryota > Metazoa > Arthropoda > Insecta > Diptera > Muscidae > Haematobia > Haematobia irritans. The sequence goes on along the minus strand of NW_027445841.1, from coordinate 1,023,821 downwards.
GGTCGTTTATTTTAATCTAAGCTCATCTCTATACAACACATGCATATGGACATTTAAAACTGGCCATACGGGTGGCTTAAGTGAAAGTTTTTCTTTTTGGCATCGTCTTCAGCTTTGATGGTGGTTCGTTACCACTGTTTGCTTGGCCGGTTTTAACTGATACTAAATCGCCACCAACACTGTTCAATGTCCAATTTCATTCGATTTTAATTTAAGAGAGAAACAACAAACCAACCAAAAACAAAAAAAAATAAATGACCAAAGCCAACTAACATGGTAACACCACAAATAAAAAACGACAACAACAACAAAGTCACGAAAAACAAACATCCATTTGCATGCAACAGTCCAGTCAGTCAGTTAGTCGGTATAAAAAATCAAGAAATCAACAGCTTCTATAGAGAAGAAGAAATCTGCCAAAACTGGAAATTGGTCATGAAATGATAATGGCTGCTGTGGTTAAAATAGGAAAGAAATTATGTGTTTTGTTATTTTATCGAACTCCACACCAATCGTAATAGCTTTGGTCCACATATGAATCGGTAGACAACTACCTACACGTTGTCTGGAGAGGGAGGTTATGCATTAGGAAAAAAGTTTTCGTCACATTTCAAGATGGAGAAAAAGATATTGAAATGAATGATTACACCATCGTGGAGCTATGGTTAGAATATTTTCCATGCCTATGGAGGAGGTTTATGGGTTGTGTACCTGTCTCGCCTAAAAACCTATAATTTTTCATCAATGGTTAATATTGACTCCATGATACACTGAAAAAAAAGCATACTCGGTTCCAAAGATTTTGTCTTTACTTTAAAAAATTTGGTATTGATTCCGAGCCAAAGAAGCGGAGAATACAAGTAAGGATACTTTTAAGACACAATTCTCTTTTAAATTTAGGTTTTGTGTACTTGCTTCTAGGAAGCAAATTTTAATTTTTCGCTTTCTCAGCTTTTTTTCTTCATATGCTATCAAAGTAATTTAAAAACGAGTTAACGGCAACTTTATTTTCCAAATTAGGACTCGACTTCCACTAGAAATTATGCTATGTTTGAAGTAAAAAACTTCTTTAAAATAAAGTTTTGAAAAACATGTCCTATATTTGAACGATTTTTTGCTTTGTAGTCAAGATGTAGAAATACAACAAATTTAAAGACAATTTCATTAAATTTAAAGAATTTTTCTGAATTATTAAAGTCAAGTTGACCTTAGCCTATCAATTTTTTCTTTCATGTTAAGATACCCATTTTTAAGTCAAATCACTTAATTATAAGGACAATACGACTTCATTGAAAAGTTTATCGACTTTTGGACAAGGAAAATAACTTTATTTTAGAGAAATGCGTCTTCTATGCTAAGCAAAATTTGTATTCGTATTTTAAAGACATGAAATCTTTGACCTCACGACAATATTTTTTTCAGTGTATTCAAAACTTTTTTATAAGAAGTAGAACATTGAACTAAATATAGAATCGAGAAGCACTCATTGAAAAGAGAGAAACATACGTTGTATTACATGGCGGCGATTATCGAAGTTTGTCAGCACCAATAGATCAGATCAGAGCAATGACCTAACTTCACCTACGCTATATTAAAGACAATCTTCTTTGAAATACAGATATTTTATTTATTTAAAAGAAAGCACTTATATAATCATTAGTGTCAATGAAGTAGGAAAATCAAAAGATTACAATAGTTTTAAGAAATAAATGGGGCGATTATCGGTCGTAACGATTTCTATATTAAAACAAGTATATACGGCCGTAAGTTCGGTCAGGCCGAATCTTATGTACCCTCCACCATGGATTGCGTAGAAACTTCTACGAAAGACTGTCATCCACAAATTTCAACTCACATGGTTGTTAAATATCATATGTTACCACCACGTACCAAATTTCAACCAGATCGGATGAATTTTGCTTCTCCAAAAGGCACCGGAGGTCAAATCTGGGGATCGGTTTATATGGGAGCTATATATTATTATGGACTGATAGGAACCAATTCCTGCATGGTTGTTGGATACCCTATACTAACATCACGTACTAAATTTCAACCGAATGGGGAGAATTTTGCTCTTCCAAGGTGCTCCGGAGGTCAAATCTGGGGATCGACTTATATGGGGCCTATATATAATTATGGACCGATATCGACCAATTTTTGCATGGGTGTTTGAGGCCATATATTAACATCACGTACCAAATTTCAACTGAATCAGATGAATTTTGGTCTTCTAAGAGGCTCCGGAAGTCAAATCTGGTGATCGGTTTATATGGGGGCTATATATAATTATGGACCGATATGGACCAATTTTTGCACGGTTTTTAGAGACCATATACTAACACCATGTACCAAATTTCAGCCGGATCGGATGAAATTTGCTTATCTTAGAGGCTCCGCAAGCCAAATCGGGGGATCGGTTTATATGGGGGCTATATATAATTATGGACCGATGTGAACCAATTTTTGCGTGGTTGTTAGAGACCATATACTAACACCATGTGCCAAATTTCAGCCGGATCGGATGAAATTTGTTTCTCTTAGAGGCTCCGCAAGCCAAATCGGGGGGTCGGTTTATATGGGTGCTACATATATATATGGACCGATATGGACCAATTTTTGCACTAATGTAGGAGAGCATATTCTAAGATTGCGTACCACATTTCAACCAGATCGCATGAAATTTCAACCTCCAAGAGGCTTCTGAAGTCAAATCAAATTCCAACCACACCAGATGAAATTTGCACCTCCAGAAAGCTCCGGAAATTAAATTTGGGGATCGGTTTATATGGGGGCCTATACCTAAAACCGATATGGCACTTTGGCAATATTATCCGACCTACATCAATAGCAACTACTTGTACAAAGTTTCACATCGATAGCATGTTTTGATAATAACGAAAATCATACAGACGACATCGCTAGATAGATAGATTTCGATGTGTTACAAATGGTTGATATTTGATGATTGATATTTTGACCCAAATCAAATAGAGAGCTGCATCTAAATTTAGAAAACTTTAAAAGACGACTTCTGCAAAAGTCGAATATCGACGTCGGTCGATGTCAACGGGAATATGAGAAGAAAAGTAGAATATAGGTCGGTGATTTTTATAAAGAAAACTGAAAGGAAATAAGTATATACGGATTTAAGTTCGGCCAGGCCGAATCTTAAATACCCACCACCATGAATCAAAAAATATAATTGTTTTATTAGAAAACTCTTCGTCATGTTTTGATAATAACGAAAATCATACAGACGACATCGCTAGATAGATAGATTTCGATGTGTTACAAATGGTTGATATTTGATGATTGATATTTTGACCCAAATCAAATAGAGAGCTGCATCTAAATTTAGAAAACTTTAAAAGACGACTTCTGCAAAAGTCGAATATCGACGTTGGTCGATGTCAACGGGAATATGAGAAGAAAAGTAGAATATAGGTCGGTGATTTTTATAAAGAAAACTGAAAGGAAATAAGTATATACGGATTTAAGTTCGGCCAGGCCGAATCTTAAATACCCACCACCATGAATCAAAAAATATAATTGTTTTATTAGAAAACTCTTCGTCAGGTTACATATATAGAATTTCAGGTGGATTTGATGATAGATACTCTGCCAAGCAAAGACATATATCAACATAGAAATTAAATAGAAAATACGGAAGCCCAAGAAGTAAACTCGGTATTTCGGTCTATATGGGGGCTATTACCAAAACATGGACTAATACACACCATTTTCGACACACCTATTTGTGGTCCTAAAATACCTCTAGATTTCCAATTTCAGTCAAATCGGATAAAAACTACGATTTCTACAAGTCCAAGAAGTAAAATCGGGAGATTGGTCTATATGAGTGCTATACCAAACCATGGACCAACACACACCATTTTCCACACACCTATTTGTGGTCCTAAAATACTTCTAGATTTCCACTTTCAGACAAATCGAATAAAAACTACGGTTACTAGAAACCTAATAAGTAAAATCGGGATATCGGTCTATATCGGGGCTATACCAAAACATGGACCGATACACGCTATTTTCGGCACACCTATTTGTGGTTCTAAACTAGCTTTAGATTTTCAATTTTAGGAAAATCGAATAAAAAACTACGATTTCTAGAAGCCCAGAAGTAAAATCGGTAGATTGGTCTATAAGGGGGATATTCCGAAACATGGATCGATACACGCTATTTTCAGCACACCTATTTGTGATTCTAAACTAGCTTTAGATTTTCAATTTTAGGAACATCAAATAAAAACTACTATTTCTAGAAGCTCAAGACCCCAAATCGGAGGATTGGTTTATATGGGCGCTATATCAAAACCGATATAGCCCATCTTCGAAACTTGGCTTGCGTGCAGACAAAAGATGAATCTGAATCATCAGACGGACATGCTTATATCGTCTTACAATTTCTTCCTGATCAAGAATATATACTTTAGTTATATAGTCGGAAATCGATATTTCAATGTGTTACAAACGGAATGACAAACTTTTTTTTTTTTGTTTTTTGTTTTTTTTTTTTTTTTTTGCTTTAAATATTTTTAAAGTTGTTATTAATTATCCAATGGAAAGAAAAACAGATTGATTACAATCTAGATAGAGATATTGCGAACACCCTTTAACCCGGTCTGCTCCAGACTGTTTGACTATCTCTCTCTCTCTGTCTGTCTCTCTCCAAGCTACTCGTAATGATCCATTCTTAAGATTATTTTTAAGATGGGATCATTACCTTTTAGTTGTTTTCAACTACACACAAAAAATTATCACCAATTTTTTTTCAATTAAACACTTAATTGAATTTGGAAACGGATTCAATTAATATGTTAATTGATTCAATTAATTATTTAATCAAATCCGAATAAAAACCAATTAAAAAAATGATTGATATTTGTTACGTTTCCAATTAAAATATTAATTGATTCAATCAATTTGTTAATCAATTCGGAAATAATTTTCAATTACAAACGTGATTGAAATTTTTCCCGTTTCCAATTACACATGTGAATGATCCAATCACCTTTGTAATTGAAACTGAATAATTTTGAGCAATGGAAAGAGCGAAAAGAGAACAAGAGAATGGGTATTTATTCAACAATGTATGATGGAGAGATCAGTCTGTGGAAGTAACTCGTAACGAACGGTTGGGTTTTTGTTTTTCGCGTAAATTGAAAAACATGATTGGCGACATTCTGTCTGCTGCATTCAAAATGTGTGCATAAATATTTTGAACGCAACAACAAATCATAACAAAGGGTTGAAACAAATAAAGTGTGCAACAACAAACGGCCACGTGGTAAAGGTTTGAAAAAAAATATATGACAGAACGCATTTGAAATTACCTGTGTTTGTGTTTTGTGGTATTGTAAAAATGGAAAACAATCTACGTTTATTGAAGGTAAGAAATTGTGAAATGTGAATACCGTTTTCCATTGAAGCCTGTTTAAACGGACTAAAATAATATATTTTTTATTCATTTCTTTTAGTGACCAATTTTATTTCGTGAAACTGACCAATCAATCCCATCAACCCCATCATTTTATCAAATATATAATAATATGTTTGCAATAAAAAAGTGGGTACCGTATTGATCTTTTAAAATTATAAATTTTTTTCACTCCTAGTTTTCTTAAAACCAAGAGCGGTATGGGTTTATTGGAAGATTCACCTTGAAGTTGCGAAGTAGCGTTGGCATTAAATTGCATTTTTGTTTTACCTGCCTTTTTCAGTTTGAACCCAAGTAGAGAGCAGTATATCTGGTATATAAACTAATGAGCTGAATTATGTAATGGTAAAAAAGTTCTTTCTTTTGGATTTAAAAATATGAAAAATATCAGAAAATAATAAAAATATGTATTTTCCATTTATATTTTTTTCTATTTCCAGAATTTGCAAATTATCATCAATATAATACCAAATATTACATTGCTTTCCCATTATTTTTGTCTTTGATTGGTTCAAATTTTAATAGACGATTTTAATGTGTGGAAATTTTGGAAAGGAATTGTTACTAAAATTAAATTACCGGGCTCCTTAATACACCTTTTTACGCTAAAAGACTACAACTGCAAAAGAAGATTATAAATCTGCAACCTGGAACTAAGAATTGAACTTGATATTCTATGCAGGTAATGTTTAACAAAATTAACTTTTAATTGAACAAAATTAAATTCGAATTATTCTGTTTACTTTCAGAAAAACTAATTTAGCTTACAGGCTGCTGATTTATTGGAAATCTAGTCGCATCTACATATTAGAAGGAACATGTTAACATCGTTATTATTATAAGGAAGATAATGATTTATATAATTTATTTTTTCACCCAATAGTTGTTATTGATAGTAGTTGTATTTGTAAGTTATGTTAGAACAAAACACAAATGACAAGAACCAAATTTATTTGTCTATTGCATAATTCAAAAAATAATAAAATATTAAATATGTTTTATAAGAAACACATATTTTCTTTTATTTCAAAAGAAAAAAAAAACTAAATACGATTTCCAATTTCAATTAATTATTTAATTGAATGAATCAAATAGTTGATTGATTTTTGTCGCGAAATTAATTAAAATTTTAATTGATTCAATTAAAACTGTGATTGAATTTTATGTTAAAAATCAATCACGTTTTTAATTGATTCAATCACACAATTAATTGATTCCGTGACAAAAGTCAATTAAATTTTTAATTAAAAATCGTGTTGGTTTTCAATCAAAATGGGTGATTGATACTATCATTTTCGTGATTGAAGACATTTCAATTAAAAAATGATTGAATCCGCGATTTTCGTGATTGAAATCAAAAAAATTTTTTTTGTGTGTACTTTAATATTTTTAAAACTATGATTAAATCTCCCATTACTTTTGGAATCTACTATAGTGCGTAATTCTGAAATAAATTAAAACAAAAAAAACTAAACAATATCCAAAGACAGAAAAATATCTTGATCAATGATGTATTCTACAAGTGCTATTAATATCCAAAGTAAAACTACAAAAACCAACCATCTAGTAGAATATTTGGTTGAGACACACAATTTATTTAAAAATTATGAATAATTTATACCCACCACCACCATCACTGGTTTGGCCAATCAAGTAAACAAGTTTAGCCACATTTTTTGGGCTTGCAATAAGAAATTCTTTTCAATTTTAAACCATAGCACCATAGGCTGCTATGGTGTTGCATTGCACATAGACGTCGTTTGGTACTAAGAGTTTTTTTGTTTTTTTCGCCAATTATAATGTAAAAGAAATCACGTTTTTTTCAGCATTTTGATGCCTAGAGAAGAAAGCAACGAAAGCCCAGAGTCTTCTTGATTACATGCTTGCTTAAAGTATGGTGTTCTTAATCGGTATGTAGAGAAGTCAAAGAAATTCACTCGTTGGTCATTCAACTATGATCTTTTGATGGAGACGAAGCTGAAAAATGTGAACAGGAGATAACAGGAGTGATTGCTATTGATTTTTCTAAAAATATTTTTTCCACATGACGGAAATGAACTTCAAAATAATTTAAATAGAACTTCGTTGTAAATTTGGTGATTAAGAGAGTCGGTGCACTCCAAGTGATCTCAAAAAAAAAATCACCAAGACTGACATCATTCCCAGATACTATTAGAGATATCAGAGATGTCTTTCCACTCAAAAAGTTAGACCCACCAAGATAGAACATGTAGGTTATTTTTAGATTTTTTTAATAAAACTACACTGAAAAAACAGTGAACCCACCAGCAAGAAAAATTTTGATTAATTTTAGTAAATTTAGATTATTTTTAGAAAATTTTAACTAAACAGTATTAAAAACGCTAATATCACGCCGATATCACAAAAATAAGTAAATATTTTTCGCAAAATTCAAGAAAAAATTTTTTTTTTAACTCGGTTAAGAAAATTTTGTAGTTTCAAGGAAAAATTGTAGATCAAAATTGTCTCATACGAAGTTCAAGATGGGCGCAACAAAATTGGTCCCTATCGCCAAAAATAATCGAACATTTTATTTCTATAAAAAATTTTGTCAAAATTTTAATTCTATAGAAAATTATGTCAAGATTTCATTTCTATCGAAAATTTTGTCAAAATTTTATTTCTAAATATGCAAGATTTCATCTCTTTTCTGTGATTGTTTTTAAACAGCTGATGACAGTTTTGCATATTTTTGGAGATGTCCTGGATAAACGAATACTCTGCTTCCTTTTAGTCCTTCACGGCTTACGGTATCCAGTGCTAAAAGAAAACAGCCCTACTGTAAAAATATTGACCTAATATGGAAGATTATGCACCCTAATTTTAGGACACGCAATTTACACTATTTTAAAAGACATATTTCTAATCTTGGCTTTCTAATTTGTTTCATTCAATCTCTTCGTCTTTCCTCTTTCAAGTAGTGCAATTTTTTCGTAATGTAAAGACAAACATTTTTAATTTAAAGAAATCGTTTTTAAATTTACTCATATATTGATTCTTTACATATAAGCTAAGAATCCTTCAAATAAAGGATAAGAGTTGTTTTTGACGATTTTGCATATTTGGATTAAGCGTTTTTTTAATCAAGAAAACATTTATTACGTTTAAATATCTTTTATAACATTTAATTTTTAAACTGGCATTTGTTTGTACGTGAATAACATTATTAATATGTCGCAAAAGAAAAATAAAAATTCGATTCGAAACGAGATCTGTATCGCAATTTTAATTTTATTGATATTAGATTTAAAGCCAGATATGTCACAAAAAATCCCGGAATTAATACCAAAATCCTAAGAGTAGGTCAAAATCGTTGGACCCAAGTAAACCAATCGACTTTTGATTTTATTAAAATGGAGTCAAATCGACATTTGATGTTGGTGTTGTTAGCTCTTTTTATGCTGAAAATTCATCGAAAGTCGCGATGTCAAAAATTGAGTTTTTTTTTCAAATAGTCGAAAATTTTACTTTTCCAATTTTTGAAAAATTTGAAAAGTCAACATTTTCAAATTAAAACAAGTATATACGGCCGTAAGTTCGGCCAGGCCGAAGCTTATGTACCCTCCATCATGGATTGCGTAGAAACTTCATCTAAACACTGCCATCCACAATCGAATTACTTAAGTTGCGGTAACGCTTGCCGATGGCAAGGTATCTTAAAAGCTCCTAACACCATCTTCTAAATTGTATGTAAGTCCAAACGTGGTATATATTAAATCAAACAAGTATATACGGCCGTAAGTTCGGCCAGGCCGAAGCTTATGTACCCTCCATCATGGATTGCGTAGAAACTTCATCTAAACACTGCCATCCACAATCGAATTACTTAAGTTGCGGTAACGCTTGCCGATGGCAAGGTATCTTAAAACCTCTTAACACCATCTTCTAAATTGTATGTAAGTCCAAACGTGGTATATATTAAATCAAAAAAGATCGATCCAATACGTATATAATTCAGTTTGACAAAGTAGACATAAAATTTTGACAAAATTTTCTACAGAAATAAAATTTTAACAAAATTTTCTATAGAAATAAAATTTTCACAAAATTTTCTATAGAAATAAACTTTTGACAAAATTTTCTATAGAAATAAAATCTTGGTAGATTATTTTTGGTCCGAGTGGCAACCATGATTATGAACCGAATAAAATTTGAACAAAATTTTCTATAGAAATAAAATTTTGACAAAATTTATATAATTATGGACCGATACGAACTAATTCTGGCACGGTTGTTAAAGATCATATACTAACACCATGTTCCAAATTACAACCGGATTGGATGAAATTTGCTTCTCTTGGAGACTTCGCAAGCCAAATCTGGGGATCGGTTTATATGGGGGCTATATATAATTATGAACCGATGTGGACCAATTTTTGCATGGTTGTTAGAGACCATATACCAATATCATGTACCAAATTTCAGGCGGATCGGATGAAATTTGCTTCTCTTTGAGGCTCCGCAACCCAAATCTGGGGATCGGTTTATATGGGCGCCATATATAATTATGGACCGAAAGAAAATTTTGACAAAAATTTCTATAGAAATAAACTTTTAACAAAATTTTCTATAGAAATAAACTTTTGACAAAATTTTCTATAGAAATAAAATCTTGGTAGATTATTTTTGGTCCGAGTGGCAATCATGATTATGAACCGAATAAAATTTGAACAAAATTTTCTATAGAAATAAAATTTTGACAAAATTTATATAATTATGGACCGATACGAACTAATTCTGGCACGGTTGTTAAAGATCATATACTAACACCATGTTCCAAATTACAACCGGATTGGATGAAATTTGCTTCTCTTGGAGACTTCGCAAGCCAAATCTGGGGATCGGTTTATATGGGGGCTATATATAATTATGAACCGATGTGGACCAATTTTTGCATGGTTGTTAGAGACCATATACCAATATCATGTACCAAATTTCAGGCGGATCGGATGAAATTTGCTTCTCTTTGAGGCTCCGCAACCCAAATCTGGGGATCGGTTTATATGGGCGCCATATATAATTATGGACCGAAAGAAAATTTTGACAAAAATTTCTATAGAAATAAACTTTTAACAAAATTTTCTATAGAAATAAACTTTTGACAAAATTTTCTATAGAAATAAAATCTTGGTAGATTATTTTTGGTCCGAGTGGCAATCATGATTATGAACCGAATAAAATTTGAACAAAATTTTCTATAGAAATAAAATTTTGACAAAATTTATATAATTATGGACCGATACGAACTAATTCTGGCACGGTTGTTAAAGATCATATACTAACACCATGTTCCAAATTACAACCGGATTGGATGAAATTTGCTTCTCTTGGAGACTTCGCAAGCCAAATCTGGGGATCGGTTTATATGGGGGCTATATATAATTATGAACCGATGTGGACCAATTTTTGCATGGTTGTTAGAGACCATATACCAATATCATGTACCAAATTTCAGGCGGATCGGATGAAATTTGCTTCTCTTTGAGGCTCCGCAACCCAAATCTGGGGATCGGTTTATATGGGCGCCATATATAATTATGGACCGATGTGGACCAATTTTTGCATGATTGTTAGAGACCATATACCAACACCATGTACCAAATTTCAGCCGGATCGGATGAAATATGCTTCTCTTAGAGGCTCCAAAAGCCAAATCTGGGGATCGGTTTATATGGGGGCTATATATAATTAAGGACCGATATGGACCAATTTTTGCATGGTTGTTAGAGACCATATACCAAATTTCAGCCGGATCGGATGAAATATGCTTCTGTTAGAGGCTCCACAAGCCAAATCTGAGGGTCCCTTTATATGGGGGCTATACGTAAAAGTGGACTGATATGGCCCATTTTCAATACCATCCGACCTACATCTATAACAACTACTTGTGCCAAGTTTCAAGTCGATAGCTTGTTTCGTTCGGAAGTTAGCGTGATTTCAACAGACGGACGGACGGACGGACATGCTTAGATCGACTCAGAATTTCACCACGACCCAGAATATATATACTTTATGGGGTCTTAGAGCAATATTTCGATGTGTTACAAACGGAATGACAAAGTTAATATACCCCCATCCTATGATGGAGGGTATACAAAAACGAAAAGTGTACTTCAAAACAAAAAGTCGATTTTTTATTATCATTAAAAGCCCTAATATGAAAATGCAGAAAAGGCTTTATTGCTATAAAATATGAATTTTGGTCGACCGTTAATCTAGGAATCTATGAACAATATTTTTGGTAGGCAATTTTTTCGCGCCGATCTGAAAATTTTGAAATTTTTGCAAATTTTTTCGGAAAATCCTACCGTGGTGCAATGGTTAGCATGCCCGTCTTGCATACACAAGGTCGTGGGTTCGATTCCTGCTTCGACCGAACACCAAAAAGTTTTTCAGCGGTGGAATATCCCACCTCAATAATGCTGGTGACATTTCTGAGGGTTTCAAAGCTTCTCTAAGTGGTTTCACTGCAATGTGAAACGCGGTTCCGTTTAAGTGAGCCTGATACATCGGGCTGACACCTAACCTAAACTAGCTAAACTAAACAAAATTTTGATGAATAAAGGCTTTAAGTGATCATTTCCAAAAATAAACACTTATTAAATTTAGCATTATTTTTAATATTTTAATATTATTTTTATCATTATTTTAATGCAGATTTAGCTGCAAAAAAATTTTAGATCTGTTCACACAGTCTCTAACTCCATTTTTTTCACTATTTCTCTTTCTCATCCACTCACATTTCTCTCCAGCGAATACAGATTCGTTTGACTGGTTGATATTAACAATTTGCACAAATAATCCTTTGCTTTGTTTATTTATACATAGCCGATAACAAAATGTTTTTGTAATAAAATTGCAAACAAAAATTCTAGGAAATTGTTAATTGAAATACCTGTGTGTCGCTCCTCCTTAAATTCTTATAAATTGAATCATTTTATAGAACATTCGTTTTAAAACAAAAAGGAAATTTCAATTTGTTATGATATCTTATTTTGAACATGTTTTGTAAAAGGCAATATTCCTTCACAAAAAGTCTTTAATTGGAAGTAATTTAACCAGGCGGTGGCAGGCATGATAACAATCGTTGATGATTTGTGGTGGTGATGGAGGTGGCCGCAATTGTTTTTTTGTGGCAAACGACATAGTTCGTTCAGGTTTACACATGTGAATCTATGAATAGATAGACAGATAGATGTAGCAAGCACTAGTACATCGCAGAGTCATGTAAAACGTCGTCGTCTGTACTAGGCAAAGCAGCCCCCAGCCCCAATCATCAATCTTTCTATGCGGGCTGGCTAATAAGCAATAACTTGATCAAACCATAACAAATGGACTATGGCAATGGTGCTGGTGAATTGGGACTACAACAAAAACAACACCAACAACAAAAGCAACAAGAATTAAGGCATTGCTGTTTTGAAATCATGTCTGTTTAGTGGAAAAACAGGTGCTGGTGATGCACTTGCGTCAGCATTTTATTAAAAAAAATTTAAAGTGTGTCCGACTACGCCGTCATCCAACCACATAACCAAATGCAGCAGCAGCAGCAACAAGAAAATCAAAAAAACGCAAAGAAAGCTATAGCGACATTGCCAGTTAAATGTAAATAACCGGATCCCCAATGAAACCAAACTCCCCATCACCCATATCATACTACAATAACAAAAGTAACAACTCTCTTATTTATTTACTGGCAGTTAATACCATCGACCCACTCTGAATAAGGCCTATCTAAACTCTCAGCAAAATTCTTTACATTTTCCCCTCTCATTCAAAAAAAGAGAGGGAGAGAGAAAGAGAAATTATTTGCTGCATGTCATAATGTGAATAAAAGTCAGAGATGTTGTTTATGCCAGTCTGCCAAGGATGCTGAATAGCTTCGGTAAAATTTTGAAATAAAAAAATAAAAAGAAAAAGTTTTTAAGGAAACGTTTTTGAGAGAAGATTTTTGTTAACCCGTAGATGTACAAGAATAACGATTCCTCCGAAAAATATATACATTATGCAAAATGGTAAAAAATGAAACATCTGCATACCACATTTTTCTGAATTTGCCAAAATACTGATTAACATATATCTTAGAAGATGCAGTTCTCATTAAACTAAGTTTTTGTTTACAAATAAACAAATTGATTTTAGTATAGAATAGAGATATTTTGACACTACACAGATTTATTACCAACATTACTTTCATCTGTGATAAATATTATATATCTTCCAATTTGTAGGTTTTTGAAAAAAAAATTGATTTTCAACTTTCGTTTCAGATTACACAGAAATACTATAATAATTTCGGAAAACATTTTTTAAACTGCATTATGATGTTTTAAATGCAACAAACTTGATTTCGTAGAATTGAGTAAAAATTTTAAGACGTAAGAATTTTCTTTATTATTGTATCTTAAAAGATACAGTGCGCATTTAAGGTTAAAATTGATTAGTGTTTAGAAAAAGTTAGCTACTGGGAAAAATTTAGCTACGCAATTTACACAATATTAAGGGAAAATGCCTTTATTTTGAGGAATTGGTTGCAATTAAGAAACTGTTTTATGGGAAAAATTAACTGCCTTGAGCGAAAATTGAAATAAATAATTTCATAAAATTAATAACCTGATATATTTTTTAACTCCAATTTACGAAATTAAGTCCTCTCATGAAAGAGAAAATTGAATATATATGGCCGTAAGTTCGGCCAGGCCGAATCTTATGTACCCTCTACCATGGATTGCGTACACGGATGAAAAAGACTGTTTTTCATATGTTTGGCTATAAACATTATATGTTTGGAACACAAATTTTTAAACACAATATTTTTGAGTGCAAGCATATAATGTTCATAAACTAGCATAACATGTTTGGGACAAATATGTTAATATGTTAGAACATATTATGTTTGGGACATAAAATGTTTGTAAATATAATATGCTTGGATGCAAACATATATTAATTTAGAAGTAGCCTATAAACATATATGTGTTTAGTAGCTTGGAGCGCTATTTAACAGGGAGCGATATTGAATTAAGTTGGTGGTTGTTGCTTGTTATTACAAAATTAACATTTTATTTTCCTTTGGGCAATTGATCAGCTACTTCTTTGATCCTTACAAACTGTGTGGTCCGCTGTTCGAATCCCCGTCCGGCAAAAGGTAAAATTAAAATAAAAAAATCATAAAATTGAATAATTTCTTCTACAATGTTTGTATTACAGAAAAAGGTGCTAAGAACTAAAAAATCTCGTGGAAGTGAGAAAGATGTGAGGGAATATACAATTAGGCAGAAACAAAATTTTGAGCATTCAGGTCGAAAACCTATGTTGTTAGCACCTATATTACCTGTTTATTTTCATAATTCATTATGATTGTAAATATATAAATAAATAAATAAAATTTTGAGCACAATATTGTTTGGGAGATTTTTTTTTAAGCATATAATATTTTTGGGTGCAAAATGCTTCCAAACATATTATATGTTTACATAATAACATATTGTTTTTTGGAAGACAACATTATTGAATTTGGATGCAAAAATACAAAATGTTTGGAACTTAGACTACCCAAACATATATTGTTTAGACCAATATGCTTTCAAACATATTATATATTGGAAGAGATCAAACATATAAATGTTTGGGCAATACCCAAAAATGTATATGCTTGAAGCAAAATATGTTTGGGAGTATATGTTACAGAAGCGATTTTTTGTGAGGGTGTAGAAACTTCTACGAAAGACTGTCATCCACAATCGAATTACTTGGGTTGTGGTATCTTAAATCGTTTTCTAAATTGTGAGTTAGTCCATACGTGGTATATATTAGACAAAAAAGGTATGTATAGGTAAGTCTACAAATAATTACGAATCGATATGGACTATTGCACATGAAATATGGGGGTCGCTTATATGAGGGCTATATACAATTATGAACTCGATATGGACCAATTTTTGTGTGATTGGGGATCGATTTATCTGAGGGCTATATATAACTATAGACCGATATGGACCTAGTTAGGCATGTTTGTTAACGGCCATATACTAGCACAATGTACCAAATTTCAACTGACTCGGATGAAATTTGCTCCTCCAAGAGGCTCCAAAACCAAATCTCGGGATCGGTTTATATGGGGGCTATATATGATTATGGACTGATATGGGCCACTTTTTTGTTGTTAAATATCATATACTACCACCACGTACCAAATTTCAACCAGATCGGATGAATTTTGCTTCTCCAAAAGGCACCGGAGGTCAAATCTGGCGATCGGTTTATATGGGAGCTATATATAATTATGGACTGATAGGAACCAATTCCTGCATGGTTGTTGGATACCATATACTAACATCACGTACCAAATTTCAACTGAATGAGATGAATTTGGTCTTCCAAGAGGCTCCGCAAGCCAAATCGGGGGATCGGTTTATATGGGGGCTATATATAATTATGGACCGATGTGGACCAATTTTTGCATGGTTGTTAGAGACCATATACTAACACCATGTACTAAATTTCAGCCGGATCGGATAAAATTTGCTTCTCTTAGAGGCTCTGCAAGCCAAATCGGGGGATCGGTTTATATGGGGGCTATATATAATTATGGACCAATATGGACCAATTTTTGCATGGTTGTTAGAGACCATATACTAACACCATGTACCAAATTTCAGCCGGATCGGATGAAATTTGCTTCTCTTAGAGGCCTCGCAAGCCAAATTTGGGGTCCGTTTATATGGGGGCTATACGTAAAAGTGGACCGATATGGCCCATTTGCAATACCATCCGAGCTACATCAATAACAACTACTTGTGCCAAGTTTCAAGTCGATAGCTTGTTTCGTTCGGAAGTTAGCGTGATTTCAACAGACGGACGGACGGACATGCTCAGATCGACTCAGAATTTCATCCGATCCGGCTGAAATTTGGTACATGGTGTTGGTATATGGTCTCTAACAACCGTGCAAAAATTGGTTCATATCGGTCCATAATTATATATAGCCACCATATAAACCGATCCCCAGATTTGGCTTGCGGAGCCTCAAAGAGAAGAAAATTTCATCCGATCCGGCTGAAATTTGGTACATGATATTGGTATATGGTCTCTAACAACCGTGCAAAAATTGGTCCATATCGGTCCTTAATTATATATAGCCCCCATATAAACCGATCCCCAGATTTGGCTTGCGAAGCCTCCAAGAGAAGCAAATTTCATCCAATCCGGTTGTAATTTGGAACATGGTGTTAGTATATGATCTTTAACAACCGTGCCAGAATTGGTCCATATCGGTCCATAATTATATATAGCCCCCATATAAAACGTTCTCCAGATTTGACCTCCGGAACCTCTTGGAGGAGCAAAATTCATCCGATCCGGTTCAAATTAGGAACGTGGTGTTAGTATATGGTCGCTAACAACCATACCAAAATTGGTCCAATCACACAAAAATTGGTCCATATCGGTTCATAATCATGGTTGCCACTAGAGCCAAAAATAGTCTACCAAAATTTTATTTCTATAGAAAATTTTGTCAAAATTTTATTTCTATAGAAAATTTTGTCAAAATTTTATTTCTAGAGAAAATTTTGTTAAAATTTTATTCGGTTCATAATAAAATTTTCATCATTGTCAAAATTTTATTTCTATAGAAAATTTTGTTCAAATTTTATTCGGTTCATAATCATGGTTGCTACTCGAGCCAAAAATAATCTACCAAGATTTTATTTCTATAGAAAATTTTGTCAAAAGTTTATTTCTATAGTAAATTTTGTGAAAATTTTATTTCTGTAGAAAATTTTTTCAAAATTTTATGTCTACTTTGTCAAACTGAATTATATACGTATTGGATCGATCTTTTTTGATTTAATATATACCACGTATGGACTTACATACAATTTAGAAGATGGTGTTAGGAGGTTTTAAGATACCTTGCCATCGGCAAGCGTTACCGCAACTTAAGTAATTCGATTGTGGATGGCAGTGTTTAGAAGAAGTTTCTACGCAATCCATGATGGAGGGTACATAAGCTTCGGCCTGGCCGAACTTACGGCCGTATATACTTGTTTTAATTTAACTTTGCTTTGGGATTCCCATACTTTTCAAACGTTTGCACATTTTTATTTGAGTTTTTCTTTTCCTTGTAAGCATCCCTATTATATGCTATCACAATGCATTTATTAATATATACCCACTCCCATCTCTGTCAATTACTAAGAGAGAACGATTTATAACACAAAGAGAAAAGGAGCCAGAGAGAACATCAAATAAAATCACACCAACACACCACATTCGAATTCTTATTATCCACAAGGCAGGAGAAATTTAATATGCAGCAAAAAAAACACCAGCAACATGCAAGGTGACACCCAATTACTCCCTTCGAATCTCCACCGTTAGTCCTCTCTGCTAACTACTACTGCAGCAACAAAGTGCGCAAAAACAAAAATAAAGAAACTGCATCATTCCTCCTCACGCAACATAAAATGCGTTAGGCATGGAATGACCAAACAAAGTGATTGGGTGTGGGGTAACTCTAATTGAAGTAAAGGGGGCCATGAAGATATTTACTTACCTTTTCTTTGGCACGTCCAGCGTGTTTTTGTACGGATTTCGCCAACATGGTTCCTTTACTCTCGGCCATAAACTATGAAGAACGACAATAGAAGACAAAAAGTGTTGTTGCGGTTATTTTTAGAGCACTACTAATTGTAGAACAGAATAGAGATTTTGGGTAGAAGACTAAAATAAATATTTTATTATATATTTTTGTTAAGTTTACTGGATTAGATTAAAATCTAAAAAAATGTAAGTAAATGCACAATATTTTTTTTTCTGAACACGTAAATTTTTAAGTTTTTTTTTTTTTTGATGTTGTTGATTTTATTTTTGAAATTTTTGTTTTTTTTTTTTTATTTTCACTTATTGCTTTATTGCACTTATTTTTTGGTTTTTATTTTTTTATTACGGTCATAAAGATGTTATTTTATTGAACTTTTTCTGGCACTTTTTTGGGAAAATTATTTATTTATTTTTTTTTTGTTTTTTTATCACAATTTTTTTTTCAACAACCGCAAACTATATTTGGATTGTGTGGCTGGCTAGCTGTCCGGCACAGGTTGATTTTGCTTGCTTACGATGTTGTTGTGCGTTTCAAAATAGATATATGAAGAAGTAGTTGACGACAACGATGGGATAAATCTTTATTTTATGCTATGCCTTTGCTTCTAATATAGCTCGATCGGTCCAAACAATCAAAACACACTAAAAGCGCTGATCGGCGTTCGCACATTACTACTTACGATAAAAGTTCGTTTCGGACTGGGTGCAAGTGTGTATGTGCGCGCTGCTTTGGATTTTCTCTAAAAAGCACACAAAATTATACAATGCTATGAGCTGTATTCCTCCTAGTCAGCGACGACAGACAGTTGGATACTTGAACACACAAAACAAATTGTTAGGAGAAATAGTGAAACGGAAAAAAATCAAAAGTAAACTTTGCGGCAACGACACACACGCGTGCTAAAAAAACCAGCAACGACAATTTGAATGAACAGAAAGAAACAAGCGAACAACCGATGTTGTACGTTAAACGGCTCCAACTCAACTCAACAGAGCAAATTCCCCAAAACACCAAAGAGCCTCATATCTCCCCAGGCAGAATAGAAAATATATGTTCCCATTAATCTCTTGTGAGAGGCGCACACACACAAACACACTCAGTTAAATACCTTCGCTTTCTCACAATGCCGTAGTGGATGCCTGTCTTACCGTTATTCTCTTGTATTTTGGATACTAACAACATATGGCGCTCTTTTACCCAATGATCATGATATAAAATATTTAACCCCCCACACCTTTCTAATACTCACACAACCACATACTAACAACTTCAATTAATTTTAATACTCTTAATTTCCTCACTCTCCCTATAATCATAAGCCCCCTGCACATCAACCCACCCCGCACAAACAATTATTTCAAACACCTCTGATAACTATACTCTTTACACTGCATTTTTTCATCACATTTGCTAAAAATGCCTTTACATACATACTAAATTCCTTAACAATGCTTTATATTTCTTATAAATGTTATTAATTGTTTTTCAATGTAATTTACATTCTATTCAAAATCCATAAATAAATGCTCCAAGGTTTATTTATATTCGTTTGTTTATTTCAAGTTATTGGCATATTTCCTCGAGAACTACAAATTTATTTCCGTCCGTCTGTGTGTTGCACTTCGTTGATTGTTGCTGTTTTCTGAGGGGTATTGCCTCATTGTGAATAGACATGTTGGCGCCGTCGCTTAGTCCAGATTAACGGCTTCTGTTATCGAGCTTTCTTCGATAAGCTTACATGTAATCGATAAACGTAGAGAAATACATGGGTGGTTTACACTTTTGTTATGGCAAACCCATACATTTGAGTCATAATTGAAATCAAACTAATTTCGAATCTTAGTAAAGGATTGATTTTAAATAAAACTATGTAGACAATTACTATAATTTCTTTTTTTCGAGTATATTCTTGGTTTCACATGAATGGCTGACGGGGAACTTTTCCCTAGGGAAGACTATTTTTACTCCGTAAATAGGAAAACTATTCACACAAAGAGAAAGAATTGAAAACAAAATAAATCTTATATTACTAATTGTTTTCTATTTGATTGATCAGTAATTGGATGATAACATAGCAAAAAAGTCCACGGAAAACAATATTAAAAATATACCAGAAATTTGCCAAGATTTTCTTTTCACTTGTTGCTAAAAATTGGAGGTTCTTTATCGTTTCGTTGACATGGTTTAAGGCTACGAGGCTATGGGAGACGAATCAATGAACATGGGAGGCACAAAAATCGATGAAGAACAGCGCATTTTTCGATGATACTATGGTTTGACTTAACCAAGAAAAAGAACTACTGAGAGTATGATGAGAAAGGTTGTGGAAATCATGATCCGCCTAGAGTTGTGGACACTTCTATATCGATAAAAAAAAAATGATTCGGTACACGGCCCTCATTAGAAATATGAACTGGAAATAAATTTAGGAATTCGATAAAGACACCTATTACCTAGAATATAATAAGGTGTAATGCAAAAATGAAGTTAGAGAGCACGACAACACGAATATAGAGGTGTGCACGTGACACGAAATTGTCGTGACTCACGAGCAACGGCGTGAGTGTGCGTGATTTACCAATCAAATGTAGTGCGTGAGTAACAAATTTCGGAAAAACACGCTCACGAAAATAATCCCGCTTACGAGCATAAAGTGCTTATGAGTTGAGTTCATTTATAATTTTAGTGACATCCTAGGTTTAAAAGTTTTATAACGCTTTCGTTTTTAAGAATACTCATGTTTTTCGTCAGGTTCTATAGATCAATTACTCATACAATTATTGGTGTCACGAGGTTTTTCGCGACATTTAAAAGATTTTCGTGCATAAGTACAAATTTTCTTTTCGTGAACGTGCGTGGGCGTGAGTCCTACCAAAAATATCGTGCGTGAGTGTGCGTGAATAAGATTTCTCCGTCGTGAGTGTGCGTGAGTCACGTGCACACCTCTACCCGAATACTGAATTTGGTGTAGGTTAGCCTATAATGATATAAGGTACAACCATGTTCTCAGTCTAGGTTATGACAGCCCTAATTTCGGGCTCACTTACGGTACAGTCAGTCTGCGATTCTCGTAGCATTCGACTTGTTTGATACAGTCAACCACACAACCTTCTTAGGAGATATTATGGAAACTTCCCTCCCTAATAATCTTAAATGGATGCCAAACTATATGGCTGACCGACAGTCTCAGTGAAATACAGAGTAAAATCATACTCGTGCAGGAAGAATAAACAGGTCGTACGTCAAGGTGGTGTACTAACTAACTGTACTGTACTAACTGGATGTCACTCCAAAACACCAGAGCAGCTGCAAAATTAGGTAAACAACCCAAACCATATCCTATCCAGAAGGGTACCATCTGAACGAGCCAATCCCATCTGTTTCCATTTCAGGAAAGAAATTCATTCAATTGACCAATTGATTAGTGATGTTAGCGATTGGGGTGACACGCATGGCAGCGATTCAGAAAGCAATAGCTTCCTACCAGTGCAGCGTTGTATTAGGTAGAATACCACCACCTGTCAATGATAACGAGAGACGGCTACCTAGACGAGAGACGGCTACCTAGAGAGACCACGTCGGTGCTGGTGACATTTCTGAGTGTTTCAAAGCTTTTCTAAGTAGTTTGGTTGCAATATAAAACGCCGTTCGAACTCGGCTATAAAAATGATGTCCCTTGTCATTGAGCTTAACATAGAGTCTCAGTGATAAGAGAGAAGTTCACCACTGTGTTATCACCAGGGCTGTAGAGCCGGAGTCGGAGTCTGAAGATTTTGCTGGAGTCGGAGTCAGAGTCGTAAAAATTTTGCTCGACTCCGGCTAAACCAATTTTTTTAAAACATTTCACATTTTTGTAACTAAGCAAGTTTTTACGCAAATTAGTTTCCATTGCGTTATTCATTCGATCAATGTACAGCATGATTGTAAATGAAAATCAACTTCCAATCACGGCTATCTTTTTATGTTTCCTAGAATGTTAGACTAGCAGATGGGCTGGATCGATCAATTTTAATGCCCATATCAATTTATTTGAAATATTTTTTTGTCAAAATTTTATTTCTATATATATATATATATATATATATATATATATATATATATATATATATATATATATATATATATATATATATATATATATATATATATATATATATATATATATATATATATATATATATATATATATATATATATATATATATATATATATATATATATATATATATATATATATATATATATATATATATATATATATATATATATATATATATATATATATATATATATATATATATATATATATATATAATTTTAGTGACATCCAGGTGTTAAGAGTTTTATAACGCTCTCGTTTTTAAGCATACTCATGTTTTTAATCAGGTTCTATAGATAAATTACTCATACAATTATTGGTGTCACGAGGTTTATCGTGAGTCACGACTTTAAAAGATTTTCGTGCGTGAGTATAAATTTTCTTTTCGTGAACGTGAGTCCTACTAAAAAATATGGTGCGTGAATAAGATTTCTTCGTCGTGAGTGTGCGTGAGCAAAATATTACTCACGTGCACACCTCTACCCGAATACTGAATTTGGTGTATGTTAGACTATAATGATATAAGGAAAATTGTACCCTGTTCTCAGTCTAGGTTAGGACAGCCCGTAATTTCGGGCTCACTTACGGTACAGTCAGCCTGCGATTCTCGTAGCAATGGATGCCAAATTATATGGCTCGCCGACAGTCTCATGTAGAATACAGAGGAAAATCATCCTCGTCCAGGAAGAATAAACAGGCCGTACCTCAAGGTGGTGTACTAATTATGTTAACTGTACTGTACTAACTTGATGTCACTCCAAAACACCAGAGGAGCAGCTAAAACATTAGGGAGGGAGGGCTAAACAATCCAAACCATATCATATCCAGAAGCACAAAGAATACAGATTGGTTGTGACAATTGAATTTATTGCCAACCTCCTTTTGGCAGTTGTAGCAACTACCAGTTGGCAGTTGTGACACCCAACAAATTCGGTCGACTCAATCGAATGATGGGAAACCCAACTAATACTATATACGGAGTTGGTTGTGTCAGACGATGAAATTGGTCGTTGCTCCCTTCTTCATTTAGTTGCATCTCCCAACTTTAAAGCACCATGACCGAATTGAATAACTGTCTGTCTATAGCATGTCTAAAACACACAATAAATTAAGTAAAGAAATTAGTGTGGAGTTTTATAAACGACATACGAACCTATCCCTGATGGTCACTTTCTTCGGGTTTCATATATAGAGATGGATTTTTTCAGAGCCGCCAATGAAATTATTCCATATTGAGGATGCGCACCGTAGCAGTAAGTACCCTGAAGCTATTTGTTTTTGCCAATATTGCTGTGTATTATTTTCGTTTCACAGCCAATATAGTGCATTAAGGCCAGTTTCGCACGGCGCGAGTTGTTCACGACAATATTTTATAGGCTGTCCACGGATGAGAAACTTCGAAACGAATAAGAAATATTCCGTTTTCAGTTCTAGTTATTTGATATTAAAAACACACTATACTTCAACGTTGATGGTAATACTTTTATTGACATTTCAAAAATATATTCAAAGGAATTCGGCTGTGAGTACCAAACGAAAGTGCTGACTACTAAATGACAGTTACAAAGGTTTTATAAGGTTGGTTGTGCCCATGGCTGAATAAGGAGGTTGAATCACGATAACAAAAACAACAAATTTCAATATGTTGTTTACAATTTTAAGAAGTCAAAATCAGCTGATAAAAGAATCGTATGGCATTGGTAAAAGTGGTAATTATTTATTCTTTCAATTGTCCTGAAAAAATAATTCAAATCCAGAGAAAAATAAAGGTTCAAATTTAATTGCGTCACCTATGAGTTATTGTGAAGTGGATATGAGGAACGAGGAACGCCGATATGAGACCAAAGTTAATAATGGAAGTCAGTCAAATGGATATTCGCCATCTATTAACAAAAACAGTTTATGATGCAGTTTAAAAACTGATGTGCGTGGTATTTTGGGTCTGGAATATGTTATCAAGATACTCAAGTCATCTTTGAACAATTCTCAAAATATGAATGCGCGAGTTTGTTTGAGATGCATTTGCTGCGCTGCAATCACCATAAACATATGATTTTGACATCTTAAAATTTGGTCGAAATAAAAAAATTGTAATCATATGGCCGCATGATTTAACCTTCTTGTTCAGCCATGGTTGTGCCTATCGAATTCGATCAAATTTTTTCAAAAGAGAGGCATTTAGTTTATACAACTAATTGTCTTATATTACAAACAACAAATGGTAGAAGGAACGAAATAACGATTGTAAATAAAGTAAAATGAATGACACAACTGTGATTTGATTGTAAATGTAGAATTTTCGTTACAATAATCGATTTTCAACCTATCTGTTTTCTGTGTGAGGGTACCATCTGAACGAACCAATCCCATCTGCTTCCATTTCAGGAAAGAAATTCATTCAATTGACCAATTGATTAGTGATCGGGGTGACACACATGGCAGCGATTCAGAAAGCAATAGCTTCCTACCAGTGCAGCGTTGTATTAGGTGGAATACCACCACCTGTCAATGATAACGAGAGACGGCTACCTAGAGAGACCACGTCGGTGCTGGTGACATTTCTAAGTGTTTCAAAGCTTTTCTAAGTAGTTTGGCAGCAATATGGAACGCCGTTCGAACTCGGCTATAAAAATGTGGTCCCTTGTCATTGAGCTTAACATAGTCTCAGTGATAAGAGAGAATTTCACCACTGTGTTATCACAATGGACTGAATAGTCTAAGTGAACCTGAAATATCGGCCTGCCACTAAATCTGCACACACCGTGGTGCAATGGTTAGCATGCCCGCCTTGCATACACAAGGTCGTGGGTTCGATTCCTGCTTCGATCGAACACCAAAAAGTTTTTCAGCAGTGGATTATCTCACCTCAGTAATGCTGGTGACATTTCTGAGGGTTTTAAAGCTTCTCTAAGTGGTTTCACTGCAATGTGGAATGCTGTTCGGACTCGGCTATAAAAATGAGTTCCCTTGTCATTGAGCTTAACATAGAGTCTCAGTGATAAGAGAGAAGTTCACCACTGCGTTATCACAATGGGCTGAATAGTCTAAGTGAACCTAAAATATCGGCCTGCCACTAAACCTACACACAAAAAAATATTTCTGTCATCAATCACGAAATTAATTGATCCAATTAATTTTTAATTGAAATGTCTTCCAAAAAGTAAATTAAAAAAGTGACTGATTTTTGTTTCAATTAAAAAGTTTGTTGAATCAATTAATTTTTTATTGAATATTTTTTAAAACTCAATTAAAATTTTAATTGGAAAATTTTTCGTGATCTTTTCTTCTGTGTAACCTAACCTAATGTCGGTGTTATCTCAGATAAGATCCGGCATTCCCAGGTACGCAGGATTTTTTCTGATTCAATCAGAAAATTAATTAATTTTTCAATCACGAAAGGGAGAGTATTAATCACAGAATTAATTAAAAATAGTAAATATATTTGATAAAAAAAATAATTGATTTCTATTAATTTTTTATTGTATTATTTATTTATTCACAAATATTTGAATAAAATTTCTTTTAATTTTATAGGAGTTTTAATTTTCTATGAATTTTCCGATTAAAATTATAGTTGGATTTTTCTTTAATGATTCACTGAAAATGGAACATATAAAGAAATTAATTATTCCCAAACAAATTCGTTTAAATTCAAATTAAATTTTAAGGTATATATTTTTTATTTGATTTTTTATTTATTTCGTCTGGGAAATTAATTTAGAAGTAAAATCCAATGAAAAATTTTGGTGATATAACAGGTTGACTGATAAGTCCCCGGTCTAACAAAGAAAACACATTTTTTTGTCAAAATCCGTTTTTTATTATTCAACATAGTTCCCTTCAAGAGCGATACAACGACCTTCCAATTTTTTGATACCATTTTGGTAGTACTCCTTCGGTTTTGCCTCAAAATAGCCCTCAGTTTCGGCGATCACCTCTTCATTGCAACCAAATTTTTTCCCTGCGAGCATCCTTTTGAGGTCTGAGAACAAGAAAAAGTCGCTGGGGCCAGATCTGGAGAATACGGAGGGTGGGGAAGCAATTCGAAGTCCAATTCATGAATTTTTTCCATCGTTCTCAACGACTTGTGGCGCGGAGCGTTGTCTTGGTGGAACAACACTTGTTTATTCTTCATATGGGGCCGTTTTGCCCCGATTTCGACCTTCAAACGCTCCAATAACGCCATATAATAGTCACTGTTGATAGTTTTTCCCTTCTGAAGATAATCGATAAAAATTATTCCATGTGCATCCCAAAAAAACAGAGGCCACCGTTCACCACGGTTCACCGGTCGCTGTCCTCTCAGCCGACTGTCCATTGTCACATATCGACGGAAAAACTCGGGTGTATTACGAGATAACAGCTGCAAACACCGCTCAGAATCATCAACACGTTGTTGTTTTTGGTCAAATGTGAGCTCGCGCGTCACCCATTTTGCACAGAGCTTCCGCATATCCAAATATTGATGAATTATATGACCAACACGTTCCTTTGATGTCTTTAAGGCCTCTGCTATCTCGGTCAACTTCGTTTTACGGTCATTCAAAATCATTTTGTGGATTTTTTTGATGTTTTCGTCGGCAACCACCTCTTTCGGGCGTCCACTGCGTTCATCGTCCTCCGTGCTCATTTCACCACGCTTGAATTTTGCATACCAATCAATTATTGTTGATTTCCCTGGGGCAGAGTCCGGAAACTCATTATCAAGCCAAGTTTTTGCTTCCACCGTATTTTTTCCCTTCAGAAAACAGTATTTTATCAAAACACGAAATTCCTTTTTTTCCATTTTTTTCACAATAACAAAAGACGCTCTATCTTCCAAACTAATTGACTTACAGACGTCAAATTTTGACACGAATCATTTGAAGGTTGGTACTATATAAAAATAATATTCATTTAATACTAGCGACGCCATCTAAGTGTGAAACCGGGGACTTATCAGCCAACATGTTATTTTTCTGTGTATGTGTCGTATAAATTCAAATTACGTTTTTAATTAGATATATTTTTATTTAAATAAAATTTTATCTGGGACAACGGAGGGTAAAGCTATTCAAATAAAATAACATTAGTTTAGTATTTAAATAAAGTTTTTTATTTTTTTTATTAAAATATATTTTGTTTTGTTCTTTATAAGATCATCATGTTACAAAGGCACTTGTGTTTTAATTTTCACTGAATGTTTTGTGTTGTGTTGTTGTTCTCTTTAAAACCAAAAAATTACGTCATGTAACGTAAAAAAATATCATTCAATAATTAATTATATATAAAGAAAATATTAATAAAAAATTGTTTTTCTTGATAAGTACAAAAATAATTAGGATTTTTAAACGTTTTTTTTCTTAAATTTAAAATCTTATGAAAAATAATAGTCGACAATAAAATGCATGCTTTTAATGTTAAAAAAAGAGTCGAAAGGCAACAGTTATTAAAAAAAGGATGGTGGTTGCAAAATTGATTGCTTGGGAGTATGTGTGTTTTTAACAATGAAAAGGTAGTGAAAGCTATAGCAAATTATTTATTATTAACTTATATTTAAGTGAATTATAATCAAGTCTTTAAACTTTTGAGACGTCTTGCTGTTGTATGTAAATCCCAATCATATTTTAGTAGATATTCCACAGTTTCGGGTAAATTCAATTCGATATCTTTCAAAATATTTTGTAACTTTATTATTTTAATGGCTTTGTGAACATCCCATTCAATGAATTCCAATGATTTGAGACAACGTTCTGGAGAGCTCTGAAATGGAGAGGAGAAAATATATAGATTTTTTAATGAAAGTTATTTATTGTAACTTTTATTGAAATCCCTGCAAAAACAAAAAAAAAAAAAAACAAGTTTAACGGCCGGAAAGAATCTTAATTATCCACTGCCATGGAACACATACAATAACTTTTGTGCACTGAAAATTAAATTTCTAATGCGGATTTAGCTTAGCATGGAAGACGCATTTCTCTGATATAAATTTGTTCCTTGTTCAAAAGTCGATAAACTTTTCAATGAAGTAGTTTTGTCCTTATACTTAAGTGATTCGAATTAAAAATTTGGTTTCCTAACATGAAAGAAAATTTCGTTTTACTAATGTCAACTTGGCTTAATGAAATTGTCTTTAAATTTGTTCACTATTTGCATCTTGGCTACAAAGCTAAAAATCGATTAAAAATATATGTTTTTTTTTTAAACGCCTTTAATTGAAACATTGCATAAATTCTATTTAAAGTCGCGTCTGAATTTAGAAATTGAATGAAGAAAACAAGTATATATGGCCGTAAGTTCGGCCAGGCCGAACTTACCACTTATGGACTACCACGTAGTCCATACGTGGTATATATTAGACAAAAAAGGTATGTGTAGGTAAGTCTACAAATAATTACGAATCGTTACGGACTTTTGCACGGTACATAGGGAGCCAGAATTGAAATTTGGGGGTCGCTTATATGGGGGCTATATACAATTATGAACTTGATATGGACCAAGTTTTGTGTGATTGGGGATCTATTTATCTGAGGGCTATATATAACTATAGACCGATATGGACCTAGTTAGGCATGGTTGTTAACGGCCATATACTAGCAAAATGTACCAAATTTCAACTGACTCGGATGAAATTTGCTCCTCCAAGAGGCTCCAAAACCAAATCTCGGGATCGGGACTGATATGGACCACTTTTGGCATGGTTGTTAAATATCATATACTACCACCACGTACCAAATTTCAACCAGATCGGATGAATTTTGCTTCTCCAAAAGGTACCGGAGGTCAAATCTGGGGATCGGTATATATGGGGGTTATATATAATTATGGACTGATATGAACCAATTCCTGCATGGTTGTTGGATACCATATACTAACATCACGTACCAAATTTCAACCGAATCGGACGAATTTTTCTCTTCCAAGGGGCTCCGGAGGTCAAATCTGGGAATCGGTTTATATGGGGGCTATATATAATTATGGACCGATTTCGACCAATTTTTGCAAGGGTGTTTGAGGCCATATATTAACACCACGTACCAAATATCAATTGAATCAGATGTATTTTGGTCTTCCAAGAGGCTCCGGAGGTCAAATCTGGTGATCGGTTTATATGGGGGCTATATATAATTATAGACATATATGAACCAATTCGTGCATGGTTGTTGGATACCATATACTAACATTACGTACCAAATTTCAACCGAATCGGATGAATTTTGCTCTTCCAAGGGGCTCCGGAGGTCAAATCTGGGGATCGGTTTATATGGGGGCTATATATAATTATGGACCGATTTCGACCAATTTTTGCAAGGGTGTTTGAGGCCATATATTAACACAACGAACCAAATATCAACTGAATCAGATGTATTTTGGTCTTCCACGAGGCTCCGGAGGTCAAATCTGGTGATCGGTTTATATGGGGGCTATATATAATTATGAACCGATGTGGACCAATTTTTGCATGGTCATTAGAGACCATATACTAACACCATGTACCAAATTTCAGCCGGATCGGATGAAATTTACTTCTCTTAGAGGCTCCGCAAGCCAAATCGGGGGATCGGTTTATATGGGGCCTATATATAATTATTGATCGATGTGGACCAATTTTTCCATAGTTGTTAGAGACTATATACTAACACCATGTACCAAATTTCAGCCGGATCGGAGGAAATTTTCTTCTCTTAGAGGCTCCGCAAGCCAAATCGGGGGATCGGTTTATATGGGGGCTATATATAATTATGGACCGATGTGGACCAATTTTTGCATGGTTGTTAAAGACCATATACTAACACCATGTACCAAGTTTCAGCCGGATCGGATGAAATTTGCTTCTCTTGGAGGCTCCGAAAGCCAAATCGGGGGATCGGTTTATATGGGGGCTATATATAATTATGGACCGATGTGGACCAATTTTTGTATGGTTGTAGGTTAGGTTAGGTTAAAGTGGCAGCCCGATTAAATTTCAGGCTCACTTAGACTATTCAGTCCATTGTGATACCACATTTAACTAAAAGTACCTATTACATATGGGCACTTCTAGTCTTAACCACTGAACCTTCTCTATTATTTACTTTTGTGGAACCAACCAGATTGCTCCAAAAACATTAACAAACTGCTTAAGTTAACGTTTTCCAGGTCAGCCAGTAATCTAAAAAAAAAAAAAAACAAGTATATACGGCCGTAAGTTCGGCCAGGCCGAAGCTTATGTACCCTCCATCATGGATTGCGTAAAAACTTCTTCTAAACACTGCCATCCACAATCGAATTACTTAAGTTGCGGTAACGCTTGCCGATGGCAAGGTATCTTAAAACCTCCTAACACCATCTTCTAAATTGTATGTAAGTCCATACGTGGTATATATTAAATCAAAAACGATCGATCCAATACGTATATAATTCAGTTTGACAAAGTAGACATAAAATTTTGACAAAATTTTCTACAGAAATAAAATTTCAACAAAATTTTCTATAGAAATAAAATTTTCACAAAATTTTCTATAGAAATAAAAATTTTGACAAAAATTTCTATAGAAAGAAAATTTTGACAAACATTTCTACAGAAATAAAATTTTAACAAAATTTTCTATAGAAATAAACTTTTGACAAAATTTTCTATAGAAATAAAATCTTGGTAGATTATTTTTGGCTCGAGTGGCAACCTTGATTATGAACCAAATAAAATTTGAACAAAATTTTCTATAGAAATAAAATGTTGACAAAATTTTCTATAGAAATAAAATTTTGACAATGATGAAAAATTTATTATGAACGGAATAACATTTTAACAAAATTTTTTCTAGAAATAAAATTTTGACAAAATTTTCTATAGAAATGAAATTTTGACAACATTTTCTATAGAAATAAAATTTTGGTAGATTATTTTTGGCTCTAGTGGCAACCATGATTATAAACCGATATGGACCAGTTTTTGTGTGATTGGACCAATTTTGGTATGGTTCTTAGTAACCATACCAAAATATATAGTAATATAGTAACACCACGTTCCTAATTTGAACCGGATCGGATGAATTTTGCTCCTCCAAGAGGATCCGGATGTCAAATCTGGAGAACGTTTTATATGGGGGCTATATATAATTATGGACCGATATGGACCAATTCTGGCACGGTTGTTAAAGATCATATACTAACACCATGTTCCAAATTACAACCGGGTTGGATGAAATTTGCTTCTCTTGGAGACTTCGCAAGCCAAATCTGGGGATCGGTTTATATGGGGGCTATATATAATTATGAACCGATGTGGACCAATTTTTGCATGGTTGTTAGAGACCATATATCAATATCATTTACCAAATTTCAGGCGGATCGGATGAAATTTGCTTCTCTTTGAGGCTCCGCAACCCAAATCTGGGGATCGGTTTATATGGGCGCTCTATATAATTATGGACCGATGTGGACCAATTTTTGCACGGTTGTTAGAGACCGTATACCAATACCATGTACCAAATTTCAGACGGATCGGATGCAATTTGCTTCCCTTTGAGGCTTCGCAAGCCAAATCTGGAGATCGGTTTATATGGGGTCTATATATAATTATGGACCGATGTGGACCAATTTTTGCATGGTTATTAGAGACCTAATACCAACATCATGTACCAAATTTCAGCCGGATCGGATGAAATTTGCTTCTCTTTGAGGCTCCGCAAGCCAAATCTGGGGATCGGTTTATATGGGGGCTATATATAATTATGGACCGATGTGGACCAATTTTTGCACGATTGTTAGAAACCATATAACAACACCATGTACCAAATTTCAGCTGGATCGGATGAAATTTGCTTCTCTTTTAGGCTCCGCAAGCCAAACCTGGGGACCGGTTTATATGGGGGCTATATATAATTATGGACCGATGTGGACCAATTTTTGCATGGTTGTTAGAGACCATATAGCAACACCATGTACCAAATTTCAGCCGCATCGGATGAAATATGTTTCTGTTAGAGGCTCCACAAGCCAAATCTGAGGGTCCCTTTATATGGGGACTATACGCAAAAGTGGACCGATATGGCCCATTTTCAATACCATCCGACCTACATCGATAACAACTACTTGTGCCAAGTTTCAAGTCGATAGCTTGTTTCGTTCGGAAGTTAGCGTGATTTCAACAGACGGACGGACGGACGGACATGCTCAGATCGACTCAGAATTTCACCACGACCCAGAATATATATACTTTATGGGGTCTTAGAGCAATATTTCGATATGTTACAAACGGAATGACAAAGTTAATATACCCCCATCCTATGGTGGAGGGTATAAAAATTGAAAAACGAATAAATTCAAATGTAGACAAAATCTTTGAATGACCTTTTGAATCTAAAATACCTCCAGATTACAAATTTCAAGCAAATCGGATAATTCGGGAGATTATCTATAAGAAAGGTATATCGAAACATTGATCGCTACAAAGTACATTTGGCATAGCACCTTTTCAATCTATAATACCTCCAGATTTCAAATTCCAGGCATTTGCTTGGCGTCCATGCCCTCAAAGAGTCAAATCGAAAAATCGTCATGGAGGCTACATCAAAAGATCTTTGCGAATATAAGATAACTCCAGATTTAAAATTTCAAACAAATCGCATGAAAATGGTGTCTTCCATACCCTCAAGAAGTCAAATTAGGAGATCGGTCTATATAGGGGCTATTTGATATAGCCCGTGAAGAGATGCAACTAAAAATAGATGAAATAAAAAATACTGAGGGCTTCCATGCTCAGTTGCCAGTTCGATTATGTTAAAAAATAATCTACCAAAATTTCGTGAAAATTCTACTAAAAAATCAAATTTTAAGTTTTTGATCAAATTTTAGTGGATGGTATAAAATCAAATTTTCACTGTTTCCCTTTATATTTTATCAAAATGTTTAGCTGATAGCCTTTGTAGCTAATGCTATTTTTTTTTTTCTTTATACTTGCCTTATATTTATATAAGCTAAGTTAAATTTAATAAATAAAATAATTTTAACAAGTATATACGGCCGTAAGTTCAGCCAGGCCGAATCTTATGTACCCTCCACCATGGATTGCGTAGAAACTTCTACTAAAGACTGTCATCCACAATCGAATTACTTGGGTTGCGGTAACATTTGTCGATGGTAAGATATCTTAAAACTTCTTAACATCGTCTTCTAAATTGTAAGTTAGTCCATACGGCGTATATATTAAACAAAAAAAAAGGCCGATTAAATATGGCCTTTTACTGACTTAAAATACCTCAAGATTCAAAAAGTGAAGCAAATCGCATGAAGATTGCGGTCAACGGAAAATCGGCCACTATATTTCAAATTTCAAGAAAATTTGACGAAATTGCGGCTTCCATGCCTTTCAAGGAGTAAAATTGGGAAAACGGTCTATATGGACGCTATATCATAACATGGACCGATATATAAATAAAATATGACTTAAAATGCCGCTAGATTTCACATTTCATGCAAATCGCATGACAATTGCGGCTTTCATTCCCTAAAGGAGTCAAAAGGGGAAATCGGTCTTAATGGAGGCTTTATCAAAACAAGGACCCATATATACCAGATGAAACACAGCTTTATACGAACCTAAAATACCTGCAGATCAAAGGAGTCAAATCTGGAAATGGGTCTACGCCAAAACATGGACCAATATATACCATATGTGGCATATCACATTTTGGATCAAAAATCCCTCAAGATTTTCAATTTCAGGACAATCGGTTAAAGGTGGAGAAGTCTCTATGCTCCAGAAGTCAAATGGGGACTATAAAAAACATGCGCCGATATAGCTCATCTTCGAACTTTACCTTATTGAAGGCTGCATGGGCTTTACAATAGACAGACGGACTTCTTTTGGTCGTCTTAGAATTTCATCCTGACCAAGAGCATATACGCTTTATATAGTCGAAAAATCGATATGTCGATGTGTTACAAATGCATAGTGGTTGCTTTGAAAAAAATTCATATACGCATACTTACATCTTTTCCCAAGACTTTCATCATTATGCGAACTTCATCGGAATCCACACCACGTTCATGACCTTTGGGTTTCTTGTCTGAGAACTCTAGAAGATCTTCACAACTAACGGAATTCGAATCATTTAAACGATTGACAGCTGCCGAAAAGAGCTCAGCTTCAGTTAAGGGCTTTATAACACATGAGTTTGAGTCCAAAGACTTTGGTGTTACCATGGCTTTGTCAACAGATTCTCGAACTTTTTGAAATAGAGCATTGCCAGCAAGCTCATTATCTTGTTTGGGTGGTGAAAGACTTTTAGATTTTAGGAATTTCGATTCCGATGAATGACTTAATTGTGAATGTGATTGTGTTGTGACTTTTTGCGATGGTCCAGCAACAGCTGATTTCTCTTCACTTTGAATGGCATTTGATGACTCTTCATTCGCTTGCAAATGCTCTATACCCGAATTCTCCTCCGGTGGATCAGATGTTGGAGGTGGCGGAGGAGGCGGTGTGGGTGTTGGAGTTGGAGTTACATGTCTAACATCTAAACTCTCATTGGATTTCTTATCACAATTTTGTTTGCTAAGCTTTACCAAATTCTTATCAATATCCAAATTTCTCAATTCATCTTCATTGACATACAGACCACCGGCCAATTTTTGGGCATCGAAATCCGCTTCTTTACTCTTATGATAGTGATCCTTTTGTATGGAGAAATTATAAAAGCCATCGGTGACATCGGGCGATTGTAAAACTTGATCCTTATTGAAATCTGCCTCAAGTATAGATTCAAATTGCAATGATGCTGTATCATCGGAGCCGATATTTTGATATGTTCTTTCTTGGAGATTTTGTGTTTGACTTGTTGTCGTCGTCGTGGTATTCTCATATTCAGCCATATTGGAGGGATTGTTATTGTTATGATTGACATTGAAAGGTTTTATTGTGGGCACAGTGGTCATATTACGAATATTGATTGATTGACTTGTCATCATCGTCGAAGTTTTCAAAACCATTAATTTCTCCTCTTCTCCCATAACCTTATTGAGAGTCCTCTGGACTCCATTGGCCGGGATTATTAAGGGATATTTACGAACATGACGTTTGGCATTTGTTTGTATATGCTTTTTACCATCCTTGGGTGGTACAGGTAAAGGATTTAAATCTCCACCCTCGGGAGTTTTTGCTTTACCCTCTGCTGTTGATTGATCGGGAAATTTATATGATGAGATATTGGTAACATAACTGGGACTTTCACATGGTGATATGTTGTCACTTAAACGATTATTCAGAGTCGGATTGCTATTGATATCACCAGTTTCTCCTCTTTCCTGCATACTACTCATCTCTTTAAATAATCCCAGTTCCGCCTTCCTAGCTCGGCTGGCTGCACCCCTTGTTGGCAGAGTTGTTGGTCTGGGTGCATTTTGCAATGGTGGTATTATCAGTTCTTGTTCATTTTGTGAGGATCTTTCCATATGTGTGGGTATAAAATCATCACTATTATCGCGATTTAGATTACACGAACGCCTGGGCAAAGTTTTGGAAGATTTCGCCGACAATTGTGAGTCTGGTTTTCGCAGCATACATGTGGTTGGTTCGATACCCATGATGTGTTTACGATCGATTAGACTATTGTAGGCTTCACGTCCTTCTTCTCCGATAATGGCCTAGATATGGAGTGTGGATGAATTAAAGAAAAAACATAAAATAAAATAAAATAAAAATTAAAATAAAAATTAAAATTAAAAAAATAAATTATTTTAACGTAAAAGAATAATAAAAATGATAGTTTAGAAAGAAATAAGCGTCTATAAACAAAATTTCAAAAACCAAAATGTTAAAATCTTTTAATATTTGTGCCTGTATCAAAAGATTAATTGGGAAATGTCAATTCGGAATAAATGTCCTCAGTTCTATAGAATTTTATTTTATGCAAAGATACCAATTTTTAAGTCGAATACCGTGACCAGAGAATGAAGCCGTCGAATGCCGCTGATTTTAGCCGCCGCCCATTTTTTTTTTGGCAGTCAACGCCTCCGCAGAATATGTCGACTCATCTCGACTCAAATTAATCAAAAAACCAATTAATCAAAAAAAAAAAAAATATTAAAAACAGAAAAATCTATTAATTTTAAACTTTCGATCCATAATTATCCAATATTAGGTTTCTATTAAAATTTCACAAAAATCTTGCTCAAAAGATATGAATGTGTAAAAAAATGTTTTTGAGTCAATAGAGAATTACATTTTATCGAAATAGCAAGTAACGGAATAACTAAATGTAGGTAACTAATTGTAAATAAACCCGGATTTAGTAACCAGATTACTTTTAAATGCACATCACTAAAAGCAATCACCTTTGAAATGAAGAATGACCCGTTTTTCTAACTATCGGTTTAGTTTCTACGCTAAAAAATGTGTATTTTGAGCCGTTTTCTTAAAGGTATCCGATATAAAGGTACTAAGTGACCGGGTGCAATTGTAGCCAACACTTCCTCCTCTCCATGAAAGATGAATTTAGCCAGATATCTCTGCTAAAAACGGGGATTTTTGAGTCGATAGAGAATTAAATTTTATGTCGAAATAGCAAGTAAACCGAATAACTAAATGTGGGTAACTAATTGTAAATAAAGCCGGATTTAGTAACCCGATTACTTTTAAATGCACATCACTAAAAGCAATCACCTTTGAAATGAAGAATGACCCGTTTTTCTAACTATCGGTTTAGTTTCTACGTTAAAAAAAAAATGCGTATTTTGAGCCGTTTTCTTAAAGGTATCCGATATAAAGGTACTACGTGACCGGGTGCAATTGTAGCCAACACTTCCTCCTCTACGTTAAAAAAATGTGTATTTTGAGCCGTTATCTTAAAGGTATCCGATATAAAGGTTTAGTTTCTACGTTAAAAAAAATGTGTATTTTGAGCCGTTTTCTTAAAGGTATCCGATATAAAGGTACTACGTGACCGGGTGCAATTGTAGCCAACACTTCCTCCTCTCCATGAAAGATGAATTTAGCCAGATATCTCTGCTAAAACCTGATATGTATGCCGATGAATTTTATTGTATCGGTGAAAAGTGGAATTTTGCATATTAAACTATTATATTAATTTTTTTAAGTTGTTTTTCGGGTTTTAAATCGGTTATGGGGTGTAGTGAATCGATTATTCGGAGTTACATTTTTCACAAAAAAATAAAAACAACAAAACCCGCGAATTTAAAAAATATGTAAATTTTTTTTTTAAACCGGATATAGATATAAATCGGTTCATATTTCCGGTTCTAAGAAGAATTTCGATGTAAAAAGTGCAGTGGACGAAATTTTTTAAACGGATATGGATATAAATCGGTAATTATTTTCGGTTGTAAGCCGGGAATAGATATTAATCGTTTATTAATTCCGGATATCGGAGTAATTAATAAGAACAAGTATATACGACCGTAAGTTCGGCCAGGCCGAATCTTATGAACCCTCCACTATGGATTGCGTAGAAACTTCTACGAAAGACTGCCATCCACAATCGAATTAATTGGGTTGTAGTATCTTAAAACTTCTTAACATCGTTTTCTAAATTGTTAGTTAGTCTATACGTGGTATATATTAGACGAAAAAGGTATGTGTAAGTAAGTCTACAAATAATTACGAATCGATATGGACTTTTGCACGGTACGTAGAGAGCCAGAATTGAAATATGGGGGTCGCTTATATGTGGGCTTTATACAATTATGAACTTGATATGGACCAATTTTTGTGTGATTTGGGATCGATTTATCTGAGGGCTATATATAACTATAGACCGATATGGACCTAGTTAGGCATGGTTGTTAACGGCCACATACTAGCACAATGTACCAAATTTCAACTGACTCGGATGAAATTTGCTCCTCCAAGAGGCTCCAAAACCAAATCTCGGGATCGGTTTATATGGGGGCTATATATGATTATGGACTGATATGGATCACTTTTGGCATGGCTGCTAAATATCATATACTACCATCACGTACCAAATTTCATCCAGATCGGATGAATTTTGCTTCTTCAAAAGGCACCGGAGTTCAAATCTGGGGATCGGTTTATATGGGGGCTATATATAATTATGGACAGATTTCGACCAATTTTTGCATGGGTGTTTTAGGCCATATAATAACACCACGTACCAAATTTCAACTGAATCAGATAAATTTTGGTCTTCCAAGAAGCTCCGGAGGTCAAATCTGAGGATCGGTTTATATGGGGCCTATATATAATTATGGACCGATTTCGACCAATTTTTGCATGGGTGTTTGAAGCCATATAATAACACCATATACCAAATTTCAACTGAATCAGAAGAATTTTTGTCTTCCCCGAGGCTCCGGAGGTCAAATTTGGTGATCGGTTTATATGGGGGCTATATATAATTATGGACCGATGTGGACCAATTTTTGCATGGTCATTAGAGACTATATACTAACACCATGTACCAAATTTTAGCCGGGTCGGATGAAATTTGCTTCTCTTAGAGGCTCCGCAAGCCAAATCGGGGGATCGGTTTATAAGGGGCTATATATAATTATTGACCGATGTGGACCAGTTTTTGCTTAGTTGCTAGAGACCATATACCAACACCATGTACAAAATTTGCTACTTTTAGAGGCTCCGCAAGCCAAATCGTTGGATCGGTTTATAAGGGGCTACATATAATAATGGACCGATGTGGACCACTTTTTGCATGGTTGTTAGAGATCATATGCTGACACCATGTTGCATGGGTGTTTGAAGCCATATAATAACACCATGTACCAAATTTCAACTGAATCAGAAGAATTGTTGTCTTCCCCGAGGCTCCGGAGGTCAAATTTGGTGATTGGTTTATATGGGGGCTATATATAATTATGGACCGATGTGGACCAATTTTTGCATGGTCATTAGAGACTATATACTAACACCATGTACCAAATTTTAGCCGGGTCGGATGAAATTTGCTTCTTTTAGAGGCTCCGCAAGCCAAATCGGGGGATCGGTTTATAAGGGGCTATATATAATTATTGACCGATGTGGACCAGTTTTTGCTTAGTTGCTAGAGACCATATACCAACACCATGTACAAAATTTGCTACTTTTAGAGGCTCCGCAAGCCAAATCGTTGGATCGGTTTATAAGGGGCTACATATAATAATGGACCGATGTGGACCAATTTTTGCATGGTTGTTAGAGATCATATGCTGACACCATGTTCCAAATTTCAACCGCATCGGATGAAATTTGCTTCTCTTAGAGGCTCCGCAAGCCAAATCTGGAGATCGGTTTATATGGGGGCTATATATAATTATGGACCGATGTGGACCAATTTTTGTATGGTTGTTAGAGACCATATACTTACACCATGTACAAAATTTCAGCCGGATCGGATGAAATTTGCTTCTCTTAGAGGATCGGCAAGCCAAATTTGGGGATCCGTTTATATGAGGGCTATACGTAAAAGTGGACCGATATGACCCATTTGCAATACCATCCGACGTACATCAATAACAACTACTTGTGCCAAGTTTCAAGTCGATAGCTTGTTTCTTTTGGAAGTTAGCGTGATTTCAACAGACGGACGGACGGACATGCTCAGATCGACTCAGAATTTCACCACGACCCAGAATATATGTACTTTATGGGGTCTTAGAGCAATATTTCGATGTGTTACAAACGGAATGACAAAGTTAATATACCCCCATCCTA
Source organism: Haematobia irritans (assembly GCF_050003625.1). Classification (NCBI taxonomy): domain Eukaryota; kingdom Metazoa; phylum Arthropoda; class Insecta; order Diptera; family Muscidae; genus Haematobia; species Haematobia irritans. The sequence goes on along the minus strand of NW_027445841.1, from coordinate 983,992 downwards.
TGGTGGAGGGTATAAAAAAACACTGCAAGCGAAACATTTTATATGAATATGAATAAAAACCGGTTATTATATCAGGTTCTAGTAGAGGTATCAGTCGAAATTTAGCTATAACGAATAGGTAGAAGTTTTAGCTAAAAAAATTAAATCGGTTAATTGGCACCTTTACTTCGAGTAGTTTTTGACTTTTAAGCCGCTTTGTTACACAAAACCGGTTCTAAACCCACATCTTAACCTGTATATCCGGAACGGATATATCAGACTTGATCGATTCATACATCATCTCATCATTAGCTTTTTAGAGATGTACATTTTAAAGAAGTCGATTAACCAGAATTATATTGACGATAAAAAGTGGATCGACTACGATAATCCTAAGCGACAAAATGATATGGTTACTCCGGTCGCGCCTTAACATCAACGGCAAAGCCGAATATCTATGGAAAGAAGCTTATGATGGGTGTGGTGTACTACACCCTCGAAGTTCACCAATGTGGTATCACAATGGACTGAATAGTCTAAGTGAGCCTGATACATCGGGCTGCCACCTAACCTAACCTAACCTAACCCTCGAAAAAATAGCATCTACTGACAGACATATTCTGCTTCAAGCATATATATTTTCAGAATTTGTGCAAATAAAAAAGTGTTGAATGTATAAAATGAATAATGCTTAGACTTAATTTTCGATTTTGATGATGCAAACACATTTATCCAAATACAAATATGCCTCTCAAGCAGAGCACCATTTGCTCTCACTGTGTTCCGTTGATGTCTCTCGTTATCTATCTCCGTTGCCATTTTTATCTAAACTTTCTCTAATCTATCTAGCCCTATCTGACGTTTTTAAACAGATATAAAAATTTCTAAATTATATGTTTGTTCCAGAGACATTTCATTTAAGAAAATGTGATATCCCAAACATAATATGTTTTAACATATTAACATACCATATACATATATCCCAAACTTATTATACTAGTTTACGAATATTATATGCTTGCACTTAAAAATACTGTGCTAAAAAATTGAGTTCCAAACATATAATTTTTACACCCAAACATATAAAAAACAATGTACGAACTTCTGCAACCTAGTGAAACGATCACAGGAGCTTTGTATGGAACGCAATTGATGCGTTTGGGCCGAGTATTGCTTGATAGATCACAATATTTGGAAACACACTAGTGGGAAGTCCTACTCCACCTGTCCAGATATTACCACTTGTTCCAATCGATAACGCATAACCGGACTGATAGGTTGATTCTAGGATTGAGCCAAAGGGTGAGTCATATTTTCATAGCGGTATCCGTATGTTGCCGGAAAGTTGGAAAAAAGTAGTGGCTATCGATGGACATTTGATCAGTCTTTTTTCCCGCATTTTAAATTTTGTGCTCCCTATAGACCATTAAACAAAATAGGATTTTGGTTATTGTAACTCCATGATACTTCTTTATTTCCATAACTCTTTTTGTTTTGATTTCTTTCATAACTTTTAGAAAACTTCTTACGATTTAAATACAATTCCACAATGAAATATTATGTATTATGTTTTTTTATGTGTGTTTGTGTTTGTGTACAATTTTTAATATTTTATTTGTTAGGGAACTAAATTCGGGATTTTTAGGGCAGGATGTTTGTTATACTGCAAAATTTAATTTTTGGAATTTTGTAAATAATACACTCTTAGAACATGTAGAAGGGCCGATTAATAAATAAGGGTGCCGAGGTTAAATTTCGCAAAATCGGTCAATAAATACATATATAGGATAATTATATCTAAATCTGATACGATTTCTATGGTAGTTTGCAGATGTAATTGATATTACAAAATATTACATTGTGCGAACTTGGATTAAGATCGGTTAATAAATAAGGTTATTATGACCAAATTTCTGCTGCCCGATTCCATGTTTAGCTCAATGAAAAGGGACCCCCTGTTTATAGCCGAGTTGGAAATGGGTTTCACATTACGGTTAAGCCACTTAGAGATGCTTTAATACACGCAGCATTACCAAGCAGAGGAGAAATATGATCACCTCTTAGAGAAAAATATTATTTTTGGATGGGAACATGGAACATTTTGCCGTAAAAATGTTGGTTTCTCTCCAAACATAAAATGATTGTCGAAATCAAATACATAATGCCCGAAAAAATAAGATGGTTGCGACCAACATGTTACATGTTCACTGTCTATAAGGTGATCATATTCCTTATTTGGGTGTATTGAGAGGAATTAAACCACCGTCGAAAAAGTTTTTTAGTATAAACAGGGAATGAACCCATGCATAGCTTACAAGGGCTAGGGCTAGATCAGGACGTGATTCTGTGTGGTTTGCGGCATACAAATATTTGTTCTATGCGATCATTAAATGTTGGGATTATAATGAAAATCAAATCGTCGACTTTTCGACAATTTTTTCTAATTTTGAAAAAGTAGACTTTTATGAAAAGTATTTTCTGTATAAAAATAGCTATATATATAAAATCGTTAAAATCGACTTTAATTAAAATTAAAATTTAACAAATTTTGATGTCACGACTTTCGAATTTTAGGTATAAAAATTTGATCACTAAAAAGTCGATTTTGACCACCAATTTTCAAAAAAAAAAATAAAAAAATACAAAAATTCTATGAATCGATTTAGAAAATTACAAAAAGTCGCTCTCAATTTTTTTTTTTGACAAAAAGTGGATATATTTTCCAACTTTTTACAAAATTGGAAAAGTTATGTTTTCCATATTTCGAAAATTTGAGAAATTTGATTTTCGACTTTAGTGAAAATTCATATTTAACCCTGGAAAGTCATGCTTATTTTTCGTACACTTACGTCTTCCTTCGTCATTTTGACTACGGCTTACCAAAATTGGTTTATTTTCTTATTCAATTTGTTTTTAATTAGTATAAAACAAAAATGCATAAAATGGTTAAATTTATAATTTACCAATCGACCAAAAAGCATTTTAGATCGAAAATGAAATTATGCTTCGTCATTTTGACGAAGGATGACTGTATAGGGTTAAAACATTTTTACGTCTTTCGACTTTTTGGTGAATTTTAGGTATAAACAAGTAAGTAAAATCTAAAGTCGGGCGGAGCCGACTATATTATACCCTTTACCGCTATGTAGACCAAAATTTGTGTTATTATGAAGGTTTATATTCCCATATACAAATATTTATATCTTAAACGATTTGGAGACAAGTTTTTGTACTTCTACAAAATCTCTAGAATTAAAATTTAAACCGGCTAACGCCCTGGGATAAACACAATGTTTGTAAAAACTAAGGGAAATATATAGCTAGACCAATTTTAATGCAATTGTACAAAAGAGCATTTGTGATATATCGGGCTATAAATACGTATCCGAGATATAGGACAATTTGAGTAATATTAACAATATTTGCTACTTAGCAGTGGCGATTTTCCAAGGATATGGTTAGATCTCGCCAAGATATGTGATCAATTATGGGTTGTGATATAAGTTCGCCAAGTCGGAGCTTTATTTAAAACTCAACCATTCTGTTGAAAGTCTGACATTACAGTGTGTAGGGTATGAGTACAATATGGGGAAATCATCACAGAATTTTGTGTAAATGTTACCCACATTTTTGGCCATATTTGTATAAACCGGAAGAACAAATATATGGAAGCTTTATCTAAATCTAAACCAATGAGATCAAGATGACACACTTAATATGCTATATATTAAATAGTCATAACTAGTATTAACCCTATTTCATGTAGTTATGTTTTTTCCTAAACAATCTAAGTAACATCTGAAATATTTTATGTCACATACTATAATTATAAGATTATAAATCTTGTTGTATGTGAGGCAATAAATAAACTAAACTTGAATATATTCTCTGTGGAAACTATACAGGCAATTGGAGGAAACTTCCATTGAAAATGGGTCTAAAATATGAAACATTTTACCCTATTTCCCCAACTCTGACGTACATATATATGATAGCTATATCTAAATCTGAACCGATTTTGACCAAATTTCACATGCATAGTTCTGCTACCTCTGCAAATAAATGGGAGAATAACTTTGGCCTCCGTGATCATATGAGTGTAAATCGGGCGAAAGATATATATGGGAGCTATATATAAATCTGAATTGATTTCAACCAAATTTGGCACACTTAACGATACTTCTAAACGGTACTTAGAGAGCCAGAATTGAAATATGGGGGTCGCTTATAACATATGGGGCCTATATACAATTATGAACTTGATATGGACCAATTTTTGTGTGATTGGGGATCGATTTATCTGAGGGGTATATATAACTATAGACCGATATGGACATGGTTGTTAGGCATGGTTGTTAACAGGGTTGGCCTGTCGCAAACTGTGACTTTTGCGACACCCATTTACGACGGTATAATACGTATGTCGCAAAAGTCGTAAACCTAGTGTAGAAAACCTAATTTGGAATTAAAGAAATTGTGAATATTTTTTAATTTAATTTAGTTAAGCTCCCCGATAAACTATACTTTGTCGAAAGTCATGCAAAAGTCGATATGTCGATTTTGGATTCCTAGCTTCAAAGTAAGCCTAAACTACTGAGATTGCATTTAAAAATATTGTTTTCTCTGAGTGTATACAGTAAAACATTTTATAGAATGCTTATCGCCAAAAAGCAAAAGAGCAAACATCTCCCACATTTCCCTTTTCGAATATTCCATACACTACAAATAGGACAATTGTTTTGGAATAATTAATTACTTGTGTATGGATAGGTATTATTTTCCATTTTTTTTTAAGTAATAATATTTATTTGTATTTTGTTTACGATGATAGTGTCATAGTTGTAATAAATATATTTATATATGTATGAATGTATTGTAGGTAAATTGTAGAATAGTATTTTGTCATGTTCCTTTTAATGATAGGTAATAATATCAATAAATATTTAGAATTTGAATACAAGCTTTATTTAGCCATTTTGCATTTGTTTGGTTTTTTGTCTTTAAATTTTCGGGGTATAATAAATATTTGTGGTAAATTTTGAGGGTATTTTTCTTTATTATATTTTGGACATAGCTCACAATTTTTGGTAGTTGTTTTTTTTTTTTATTTCTTCTAAGAGGATTCAAATTTGATTTTATTTTATCAATAGTTTGTAATGATTTTTCTTGTTAATTTCATTTTTTCGAGAATATATAAGTCTTGAGGTATGATGATTATTAATTCGTTTAAATTTCAAATCTGTTAAGGATTTGCTTTATGTTATGTGTTTGTATTAGTATTTGCTTAATTGTTTTCTTTGAATTTTTACTTGAGTATGCATTTTTTGTATGTGGATGTGTGTGTGTGTGTATTATTTAATAATATTAATAATGATTTATATGATTTATATCAGTCAAATTAGATTAATGGGAATATCAATGATTTGCTTAAAAAATTTGATGATAGTTTTGTGTCGCTTTTTAAAAAAGTCCACCTTGTTATTTCTGTCTTATTCAATAAAATTGTTTTTATTTATATACGAGTGTGTGCATGCGAAGAAGATGTATTTATGAATAGCTATGTGTTGAGATATTTTTTCAATTTAAATGAGATCATAGTTTTTTTTTTTTTAATTTAGAGTCTTTTGAACTTTTATTGCATAATGAGTCCTTTATATGGAGAAAGATGATCAAATCCTTAGAGGCTTATTTTATTTAAAATATATGTTATGGTTAAACTTATTTTAAAAATATTTTAAAATAAGTATCTATTTACAATTCTTAAACTAGTCATAATGCTTTTAGCACTGTTTATCAAAATACCTAAAATTTTAAAAGTACTAATAATACTTAGGACCTAGACTGGACACTGGAAGATTTTCAAAGTGGAAAGTTTTTAAGGTAATAAAATTCTAATGTCATGCCATGTTTAGTTATGCTATAATTTTAATGTAAATAGGTCAGTTTAAATGGTAAGTTTGAAGAAGTTAAATCTGAAATCACCATATATAGGGAGGCTTTTAGAAATATTTTGATTTGCGCATTTTAAATTTCGAGGAAAATTTTTCAAGGGAATGAGATGAAAACTTCGCTTTTCCCCATTCCCGAACAAGTGAAAATCTGGGACCTATATTAGTTTATGGATCTACGTATATGGACCTATTTAAGCCCGAATTACTTGAAATTTTCAGAGAACTTAGAGGGTGATCGTATGGTACCCTTTTTCATATTTGGTCGGTACTCCTCTAGATATTTGAAAATTGTTCTCCGAGTTGCTTAAAATGTTCTGGTGGTGTTGGCCTTTAGATAACAGGTTGGCTGATAAGTCCCAGGTCTGACACATAAAGGGTGGTTAAATTGTAAGGGCCGATGTTGAATGTGAACCACACCTAAACGCCAAGTTTTTTTCCGAATTTTATTTGACATTTCTCTATTTCAGACTTACTCGATTTGAACCATGGAGAGATACACAATCCAACAACGTGTTAAAGTTAACCAGACTTAGTATGAAAATGGGTGTTCAAATCAAAATGCATATCGTGCACCTTCATCTTCAGTGATGAGGCACATTTTCACCTCAGTGGATTCGTCAATAAACAGAATTGCCGCATTTGGGCGAATGAGAATTCAAGAGTGATTGTCGAAAAACCAATGCACCTACAAAGAGTGACTGTTTGGTGCGGTTTATGGGCTGGCGGCATCATCGGGCCGTATTTTTTCCAAAATGAGACCGGTCAGGCAGTTACTGTGAATGGTGGTCGCTATCGTGAGATGATAACGAACTTTTTATGGTCCGAATTGGAAGATATTCAGCAGGACGGTGCCACTTGCCACACAGCTAATGAAACAATGACTCTTTTGCGCAACAAATTCAATGGCCGTGTTATCTCACGTAATGGCGATGTCAATTGGCCGCCAAGATCATGTGATCTGACACCGCTGGACTTTTTTCTTTGGGGTTATTTGAAAGAAACGGTGTACGTCGATAAGCCAGCAACAATTCAACAGCTAAAGGATGAGATAATTCGGCACATTAGCGGCAAAGAACCTCCATTATGCCTTAGCGTCATCGAAAATTTGGACCATCGGAATGTGTGCCACCGAGGTCGCGGCGCCCATTTGGCCGATATTTTGTTCCATACATAATTGAGTAGTACCAATATATCATAATAAAATAAAATTACAATAATTTCCTAAATAGTATGTGTTTTATTCAAAATCAACATCGGCCTTCGAAATTTTAACCACCCTTTAGATGGCGTCGCTAGTATTAAATGCATATTATTTTTATATAGTATAAACCTTCAAATGATTTGTGTCAAAATTTGACGTCTGTAAGTCAATTTGTTTGTGAGATAGATCGTCTTTTGTGAAGCAACTTTTGTTATTGTGAAAAAAATGGGAAAAAAAGGAATTTCGTGTTTTGATAAAATACTGTTTTCTGAAGGGAAACAATACGGTGGAACCAAAAACTTGGCTTGATAATGAGTTTCCGGACTCTGCCCCAGGGAAATCAACAATAATTGATTGGTATGCAAAATTCAAGCGTGGTGAAATGAGCACGGAGGACGGTGAACGCAGTGGACGCCAGAAAGAGGTGGTTACCGACGAAAACATCAAAAAAATCCACAAAATGATTTTGAATGACCGTAAAATAAAGTTGATCGAGATAGCAGAGGCCTTAAAGATATCAAAGGAACGTGTTGGTCATATCATTCATCAATATTTGGATATGCGGATGCTCTGTGCAAAATGGGTGCCGCGCGAGCTCACATTTGATCAAAAACAACAACGTGTTGATTATTCTGAGTGGTGTTTGCAGCTGTTAACTCGTAATACACCCGAGTTTTTCAGTCGATATGTGACAATGGATGAAACATGGCTCCATCACTACACTCCTGAGTCCAATCGACAGTCGGTTGAGTGGACAGCGAACGGTGAACCGTCTCCGAAGCGTGGAAAGACTCAAAAGTCCACTGGCAAAGTAATGGCCTTTTGGGATGCGCATGGAATAACTTTTATCGATTATCTTGAAAAGGGAAAAACCATCAACAGTGACTATTATATGCCGTTATTGGGGCGTTTGAAGGTCGAAATCGCGGCAAAACGGCCCCATATGAAGAAGAAAAAGTGTTGTTCCGCCAAGACAACGCACCGGGCCACAAGTCATTGAAAACGATGGCAAAAATTCATGAATTGGGCTTCGAATTGCTTCCCCACCCACCGTATTCTTCATCGACTTTTTCTTGTTCTCAGACCTCAAAAGGATGCTCGCAGGGAAAAAATTTGGCTGCAATGAAGAGGTGATCGCCGAAACTGAGGCCTATTTTGAGGCAAAATCGAAGGAGAACTACCAAAACGGTATCATTGGAATTGGAAGGTTGTTATAATCGTTGTATCGCTCTTGAAGGGAACTATGTTGAATAAGAAAAACGAATTTTGACAAAAAAAAATGTGTGTTTTCTTTGTTAGACCGGGGACTTATCAGCCAACCTGTTAGGGTGTACAAAACCGACAACGATTAACCGGATTCAGTTACACAAACCGAAACCGGATAGTGAAAAAATTGGAATTTTCAGTTAACAGCGAAAACCGGGGTTTGACCATCGGTTAACCGGTTTTCTGTATTTCAACGAAATTTCTTTCTATTTCTTCATATATTTCTTCCAAACGTGAAATTTTTTGCAGAGTATACTGAAGGTGAGAAGCAAATGACTACCCTACGGGAAATTAGTGCAGATTGCCACTAATGGAGCCATTACAGGACTTTTACTAGTGCTCCAGTCATATAATTTATTGATTTTCTATACTCACTTGATATTAAAATCTTTTTGAATCCACACTTTTACTACAATACAAGTATCAGAATTATTTATTGTTCAACATATTCCTTTCTGATGTGATACGAATGGAAACAGGGTCCTGTTTTATGAGCAGTTGCCTATGGGGTAGTCCTACCAAGTGGTTCCAGGACGTGTCCTTTGAGATGAGTCCAAGTCGTGTCCTAAAGTGTAAATTTTCCCAGCCAATGACAATCCCAAGTTAAAGTGACCGGTCCATTCCATACGCTCGGACCAGAACTGTGACTGGTCCATAGAAACCAGGGACTAACCCTATAACCCAGGTCCTGGGGTTGATGCATTTCCCGTAGGGTACTTACAACACAGTTTCACTAAGTAAATGAAGAGATTTTAGTCAAACGACATTCCACTTATTTGTAAAGTCCTTTCTTTGAGCACAAATAAACTCGAATTTATGTTATACGGGAAGTCCCTATAGGCCCAAACCTCACCAAAGCTTAACCGCGGGTTGTTGCGAGAGTTACCGAGCGATGATTAAACACCTCTTGAGTGAGTGTCCTGCATTTTGTGTAAGGCGTAAGCGAATTTTAGGGGCATATAGCTTTAAATTACTGGCGGACCTGAAAAACGTTAACTTAAGCAGTCTGTTAATGTTTTTGGAACAATCTGATTGGTTCAACAAAAGAAAATAATACTGAAGGTTCAGTGGTTAAAACTAGAAGTGCCCATATGTAATAGGTACGTTTAGTTAAATGTGGTATCACAATGGACTAAATAGTCTAAGGGCGTTTTCGTTTCGCAAAAAATATGTTGCCTTGGTGTTACACTACTTTTTCCCTCAATGTATTTTCGCCTAAATGATAGTGTCATTCCAAAGTTATTGTTAATTCAAAGTATTGCGAGGGATCCAGGACCCAAAAGCAATGACAGTGTCCTTCATATTTTGTAATCAATTTCGAGAATGTTGCACCTTTTTCCCCAATCGAAATCGCCATAAGTGAGCCTGAAACTTAATCGGGCTGCCACTTTAACCTAACCTAACCTAGGTATTTTCTGGATCACTTAGATTATTCAGTCCATTGTGATACCACACTTAACTAAAAGTACCTATTAAATATGGGCACTTCTAGTTTTAACCACTGAACCTACTCGATTATTTTCTTCTGTTGCACCAACCAGATTGCTCCAAAACCGGCCAGCATACTGCTTAAGTTAACATTTTCCAGGTCCTACAGTAATCTAAAGCTGTATGCTTCTAAAATTCGCTTACGCCTTACACAAGAGGTGTCTAATTGATTCATTTTCTTCCGTATCATGACAGTTCATGCAGTAATTATTATACATCGCGTGGTCTGATCTTCGAACTTGACCTCGCGCAAAATTTCTGAATTATAGCTCCATTATTGAATGTGAATAGTAAGATTACAACAGACAGACGGGCATCATTAGATCATTTCTGATCTAGAATATACGTATATATGTGATCTGGAATCGATATTTCTATGTGTTACAAACGGAATGGCAAACTGATCCTATAGTGGTGGCTATAAAAGCGTGAATACACTTTCCAAAACTATCTTCCATTTCAGATCTATATCACTGGCTAATATACAGCACTAAAATCAACTACAAAACCATAATTGTAATTAAAATACATTGTTTATAAAAATTGATCATCTTTCAAAAACAAAAACCAAAACTATTAAAAATATTACTAAAGACTCTAAATAAATGTTAAGACATTCTTTTCGAGTAAGAAACCCATGGAATGCTAATTGCCAGCTAATTGTTTTTTTTTTTTGCCATGAATATAGCATATTTTTGTAGATTAGTTGCTTATTGATTTGATTTGATTGTTGTTGGTCTTTAGGTGATTTGAATATTACTTTTGTTATAGTAGTGGTGGTTGTTATATGGTTTCATTTGCGGTTGTTGTTGCTGTTGTCATTCTTGTGGTTGTTGATATTCGTGGTGTTTGTAAGGCACTCCTTAGTTGAGAGATAGGATATTAACGGATATTTCCAGAGAGAGCAACTATTGTCTTGATTGTTATTATGTTCATATTTTCTTTCTTTCTCATCTATGTCTAAGAAATTCATTCACATCTTCTATTGGAAGGAGGGCGGGGGGTTATATTTTTTTGTTTGTTCTTTAAATTCTTTAGAGTTTTAGGTCCATTCTATTTACGATCTTGAGGGTAAAGGGAGGGAGGTATACATCTGACTATTTATGATAATTGGTTCCATTATTTTGTTTTTAATTTTTTACTTGTTTTCAATCCATATAATCTCAAAGTAAATTTAGAAAATATTTCAACATACGCTGTAGCTATGGAGCTGGACTCGGTGGTAAATGATGATGATGGGGACCGCTATAACCCAAACGATATTCAAATTGATCACTATCTGTGGTGGAAGAACTTAGAGTGGAAGATGGATGATCTTTGGCCGTTGCATAGGAGGAGTGTGGTGTGGCAGCATTTGTGGTATTTTGATGTTGCTGTTGACGCCACAACATCTCATTTTGCTTAACGGTGGAAGCATGAATTTTCTCTGGCCATTGAAATTCTGTGGCTGTAGTACCGTGCTCTTGATTATCATTAAGCGCTGACGGTGGACTACGGCCTGTTAGACGAGTAACATCAAATTCTTGGAAAACTGAAGAGTTGCCAATGATATTACGTGAAAATGGTGTAGCCGCAGAAGATGCCGATGAGGATCCCGATCCTGAATTATTGGAGACACTGGAAACTTTAAAAGTTTTTGGTGTCTTATTAAGCACTGGGACATTATAATTCTTTTTGGGTGCTTTACTACCACCACCAAAATCATACAACCTTTCCTCATAGGGATAGGATTCTTCGTAGGGATTACGATTGTAGGGACGCTGGGATGAACCCAAACCAGCCACAGTATTGCGTCCACCACCTCCGCCATAGTTATAGTGTGGAGCCGATTTAATACTAGCATTCGATCCATACATTTTACTCTTTCTGGCATGAACATCATCACGATCATCTTGTATCGATTCAGAGAAAACTTTTCGCGTATAGCCTTGACGGCGATGACGACGTGGATACAAACTTCCTGAGCTGGTGGTTCGTGATCGTATATCACATTCGGATCGTGCCATACTACGATCCATATCACTCTCATCATCATCGGTACTGGAAGAACTTGTGGCCACTTGCGGCATGGGATTATAGCTTAAACGCCTAAGCGTGCGAGCTCTTATCGAGCGTGATTTGTAAGAAGATTTCGGTTTGTGCTGCATATCCTGAGGGTCCAGAGACAATTGTTTGGCTTTGCTGCCCCGTTTATCTCTTAGTGACAAACCATCGCGATTTAAATTGTCAGTGAAAGACATAGAACGGCGTCTCTGTTGATCATGATGTAGACCACCATTGTAATTATCCGAATGTTCATCAATTCTCAATTGCTGACTGGGTGAGTAAATCGAGGTATTGCTTGATTTGTGCATGCCCGATACTGAACGGAATGGTGATACCAGATTCTCATCGCCATATTTGAAGATTTGCTCACTTTTGAAATTGGCATAGCCACTACCACCTCCACTGCCACCACTTCCATTACCGGCTCCACCGCCACCACCACTGCTACCACCACCACCACCCAACATACTGGGTGAGGGAAAACTCAAATCCTTGGGACTAAAATAACTATCTTGGGGACTATAACTAGACTTTTGACTACTACGGCGAGACAGTGATATCGTATCTCTGGATGCAAATCCTGTATCCGGTGTACTTGACCTTTTGTCATGGGAACTTTGTTGCTGCTTAATATTATTGCTATTACTGTTCATCTGTTGAGCCTGGGAGCTCATCAATTGTAAATGTTTATCTAAATGATTGGTGGCCGCTTTAAAATCGAATGTTGTTGTGGTTGTATGTTTACCATTTTGATAATTATAAACGGTGGCCGAATTTAGGCTACCCGTAGCACTACTTATTTCATCATCTAACGATGAGACAATACTCGAAAATTGGTCATTGAGTATGGTCTCATCGGAATCGTTTTTATCTACATCCGTATAGGTATGCATAAAATCTAAATTTAAAGCCTTAAGAGTATTTTCAATGTCCAAGAGATTTTCGGATAAGGTTTTCTTATCCTTACGAGGACTTTCCGTTATGGCATCCGTAAATTCTAGAGAGGGCGGCGGAGTGGGAGCTGTAAAAGAGCTACGACTACCAAATTGTAAAGGACGTGATAGGATTTCACGTGATTTCTCAAAACAAAAATCGGAACTTTCTTTATCGAACAGCGGTATGCGTATATCGCTGGATGATTTTTCCATTGTATTCATGTCGTTTGATATGGAACGAAAACACTGTTTTTTGGGTAATTTTGTTTTTGGTTAAAAATTGGTAAAAAAAAAACAAAGCAAAATAATTTTCAAAAAATAATAATCGAGAAATAGAAGAAGAGAAAAAGAGATGCACAAAATATTTTTTGATTAAATTATTTTATTGTGTTAAATATAAATAGTCCAAAAAAATAAAAATCCAAAAATATTTTTCTATAAAAAATATCCCATAGCTAATCCAACCAAACATTCCGAAATCCATTGTCTTCAGTATCAAAGATATAGAAATTGATCAGAAGACGAAATCCTAAAGTCGTGCAAAACTGTCTATAGTGTACACTACTTTACAGACGGCAACAATAACAAAGGCTCCCACGATGATCACCTGCATTGAAGACGAAGCGAAAAAATTATCTCTCACATGGGGGAAGTACTGACAATGGCCCCAGCTGGACTATTGTCTGTCTTTCTTTCTTATGCAACGACCAAAGGTGTATAGATATGACAAAGTACGTCAAGCACGGCGAATAAGGACGGACACTTAAGAATTATTTCAACATGCGAGACATTTCGTTTGCGTGATCACGACTCTTGGTATTTGGAGTAGACCACCATGGGAGGAAGAAATTGAGAAATATTGCATAGAGGAATCACAATGGACATATAGTGATCTTAATGGGCTTAAATTCAAGAATTGATGTCATGTTCTACAAACTAACCTAACCATTGCCCGCCATTTCTGAGGGCTTCGGCCGCCTGCCCATAATTCTCATATACTTTGAGATACGGACGTATATATTTCAACGAATGACAAATGCAAGTTTTTCAAAACTACAACAATCGCCGCATTAGTGAACTATCACCTACTCTCTTCTTAGTATTGCTGGCAGGGATACGGGGAAATCATAAAAGCAATAGCATTATCCTAAGGTAAAGTTGGGACACCTGTAAAAGACCACTCGAACATCGGCATAAGGTATACAGAATTACAGTAACCTTTGGTAACGTAACACTGATCATCGGAGGAGGTGGACGAACGTTTTGAACCGAGGAGGGTCATTCATTGTGTCCTTGGTCTCCGAGCCACATACACGCCATTATTTATAGATAGAATTATCAACAGAGCCTACGCCATAAAGACGCTTGTTCCCGATAGGTTTTGATGCTCATATCGAAACACCTGCACAGAAAAAAATTTCACGGACATTTTTCCAATTAAAATCTTAATTGAGTTTTAAAAAATATTCAATTAAAAATTTAATTGAATCAACAAATTTTATAATTGAAATAAAAATCAATCACACAAATTAATAGTATCAATTAATTTTTTAATTGATACTATCATTCCTGTGATTGAAGACATTTCAATTAAAAAATTAATTGGATCAATTAATTTCGTGATTGATTCAGAAAAAAATTTTTTTGTGTGTGGACTTACCAGTTGCCACTCGAGTCAAAAATTATCTACCAAAATTTAGAGAACATTTTATCAAAAACTAGCAAACAAAAAAAATTTTATTTCTATAGAAAATTTTGTCAAAATTCTATTTCTATAGAAAATTTGATTAACATTTTATTTTATTTTGTCAAAATTTTATTTCTATAGAAAATTTTGTCAAAATTTTATTTCTATAGAAAATTTTGTCAACATTTTGTTTCTATAGAAAATTTTGTCATAATTTTATTTCTATAGAAAATGTTGTCAAAATTTTATTTCTATAGAAAATTTTGTCATAATTTTATTTCTATAGAAAATTTGGTCAAAATTTTATTTACATAGAAAATTTTGTCAAATTTTTTTCTATAGAAAATTTGGTCAAAATTTTATGTCTATAGAAATTTTTGTCAAATTTTAATTTCTATAGAAAATTTTGTCAAAATTTTATTTCTATAGAAAATTTTGTCCAAATTTTATTTCTATAGAAAATTTTGTCAAAATTTTATTTCTATAGTTTAGTCAATATATGGTTTTAAGCTGAATGATTAAAGAACAAAAACCAACAATAACAAACAAAACGAAAAAAATTTTATTTCTATAGAAAATTTTGTTAAAATTTTATTTCTATAGAAAATTTTGTCAAAATTTTATTTCTATAGAAAATTTTGTCAAAATTTTATTTCTATAGAAAATTTTGTCAAAATATCTCTATGAAAATTTTGTCAAATTTTGTCTATGAAAAATTTTGTAAATATTTTATTTCTATAGAAAATTTATTTATTAAATTGGAGAGGAATATTTTACAAAATCTACCAAAACATGAAGAATACTACCAATCTACTAAGCAGTAAAAAATCTACAATTTTTGATAGAATTCTACCAAATGTGGCAACCGTGCTTACCAGGAGTTTGGCAGCTGACCATTTTCCTCAATTTGATGGAGGAATCTCCTATAGCAAGCTTGGGTGGTTTTGGCCCAACAATGATCGTGCAAGTACAGCTGCCTCAACTTCTATCCGGAATTGACAGAATCGTGGCCGATCTGGGATCAGGTGTATTACCCCTGTCTTGCGAAACCCATCCGTCTCACTTTTATATCATAATAACCTCTTGAACTTAATAGGTGATCTAGGTTAGGTTAGGTTAGGTTAGGTTAGGTGCCAGCCCGATGTATCAGGCTCACTTAGACTATTCAGTCCATTGTGATACCACATCGGTGAACTTCTCTCTTATCACTGAGTGCTGGCCGATTCCATGTTAAGCTCAATAACAAGGGACCTCCTTTTTATAGCCGAGTCCGAACGGCGTTCCACATAGGTGATCTAGGACCTCAACATCCACATGTGTGGCTGAGTATTCCCGTATAATATACTGTTTATCTTTAGTTCAGATATAGACAGCAAAATCAAAAGCTCGTAATATTTATTGCTTTTCATTATTAATGGCATACCTTCCTTTTAAATATGAAATAAAGATCAGATCTCAAAAATGTTTTTTTGTTTTTTTTTGAATACCAAAATAACACCTCTTATTGGAAAATCCTTTTATTTAACTGCCCGCTTATTTCACTTAATCCTATGCAGGATAACGTTATATTTCTTTGCCTTTCTAGAACGATTACTAGTCCAGTGTAGAGAACATTTCTTATACCAAATAACGACGAGTCCGAATGACGTTCTAACAAGACCTAGAGAAATTTCAAATGGCCTCAGTAATACTGAGGGAATTGGTTAACAAGAAAATTTCGGAATGTTTGGGTTGCTGTATAAAAAAATAATGGACTTGCTACGTGAGAATCAAAAATAAAAATAAACTTACCTGTAAATCAGGTATACTTTTCAATTCCTCTGTAAAATTTTTCTTTTTCGAATGTGGCGATAAGGAATTCATATTTGTTGTAGATCCTCCAGTGCCTGGATTATGTAAACCGGAACCATGATTTTTATCGCCACCATGATGACTACTGCCATGACTACTTAGATGTGGAAAACGAAAACTAAATTTTCGTTTAGGACTTTGTGTTGAGGGGGTTTGATCGGATACTAAATCGCACATGGATCTAAAAGAATAATAAAGGACATTGAGTAATTATTGGACAATATATGTAGATTAGGTTATCTATACTAACCTAGCACTAATCTCATTAGCTATTTCGATTGCATGATTTAGTATTTTCTCATCCTTAACCGATATGGGTTTAACAGTACCGCTGGAATTTTTTGACTTCTTAGAAGTATGACCACCTCCGGCACTATTCTTACGTATTAGTTTTGAGGTTAAATCGGAAAAATCACTACGTTTATTGGCCGCACTGTGCGACTCCGATTCAGAGTTTTTTGACGACGATGCTGTGGCACTCATCGATCCAAACATTGAATTGATCTCATCCATTAGAGATGGACCAAAATCTAATTTATCCGGTGTGATTTCATCATCGGATATTTCATGGTATTCATGGGGTTCCTCAAATTGTACACCACTACTACTCGATGCACCACCACCACCATTTGTGATTGATGAATGACGCCACATCAAATTCTCCTTGGCCTCAATGCCATAGTTATTGTTCTGCAAAGCCAATGTCGATGCAGATGAAGTGTTATCATCCAATGTTTTGTGCGTAAAGGGATTTGTATTGTGCAAGGGAAATTCGAATGTTGTGGTTTGACCATTATTCGAAAATTGTTTGGGTGTATTCTCCGTTGAGGGTATAAATGACGGATTCATGGTTGAGTTGTTTTGTGACGAATCATCAGGAAAATATCCACTTGCGGTTTGCAATGAATCTGGACTAGTTGGTGTAGGTGGCAGTAAGAGTGGTGTTTGTTCAATATCTTCTGAAGGTTTATATGGTGTAACAATTTGCCGTGGCACATGATTATACTAAGACAAAAAAAGGATAACCAAAATTAGCAAAGGATTCTGTTATACTCATTCGTACGATAGGTTATGATATAATTCACTTACATTTTGTGTGGTACCTAAAAATGCAATATCACCAAAGGAAGCTCCATCAATGCCAACATGGCCAGTATGTTTAAAATCATTTTGTGGTTTAGAAATCATTTCTGTGCGTAATTTTCTTTTACTGCAACGTTCATTGGCATTACGGGTGAAAGTATCTCTGTAATTGTAGAGAATAAAAATGATTTAAAGATATTTTTGCATAAAAATATTAATTTATTTGTTTTTGTGTTGATAATAAATGGGATAGGATCTAAGTTTAAATAGGGTAACTAATTTCTACTTGGGAGCCCTCTTGCTCGACTTTTGAAATTTTGATCTCTGTTATACTTCACATTTTCAACGAAAGTATAATGTGACCCTGCGATACAACACCGCTACTTCCTGCTGGGGAAAGAGGTCGTTTTGCCACGGTTGTTACAATTCTACCAAAAATGGTAGATTTACTGTTTGGTAGATTGGTAGAATTCTTGATATTTTGGTAGTTTTTGAAAAATATTCCTCTCCACCTAAGAGGTACTTCACAAATTTTCTATTGAAATAATATTTTGATAAAATTTTTAAAAAATAAAAATTTGCAAAATATTCCTCTCCACCTAAGAGGTACTTCAAAATTTTTCTATTGAAATAATAATTTGATAAAATTTTCTATGGAAATAATATTTTGACAATATTTTCTATAAATAAAATTTTGACAAAATTTTCGATAGAAATGAAATTTTGACAAAATTTTTTGTAGAAATGAAATTTTGACAAAATTTTCTATAGAAATAAAATTTTGACAAAATTTACTATAGAAATAAAATTTTGACAAAATTTTCTATAGAAATAAAATTTTGACAAAATTTTCTATGGAAATAAAATTTTGACAAAAATTTCTACAGAAATTAAATTTTGACAAAATTTTCTATAGAAATAAAATTTTAACAAGATTTTCTATAGAAATAAAATTTTAACAAGATTTTCTATAGAAATAAAATTTTGACAAGATTTTCTATAGAAATAAAATTTTGACAAGATTTTCTATAGAAATAAAATTTTGACAAAGTATTCTATAGAAATACAATTTTGACAAAAATTTTCTATAGAAATAAAATTTTGACAACATTTTCTATAGAAATAAGATTTTGACAAACTAGAAAAGTTTGTCAAAATTTTATTTTTTTAGAAGTTTTTGTAGCAATAAAATTTTGAGTTTGATGTGATTTGAGAAGTCAATATTTCAATAAAATTTTCTTTGAAATACATTTTTGACAAAATTTTCTATAGAAATAAAATTTTTACAAAAATTTTCTATAGAAATAAAATTTTGACAAAAATTTTCTATAGAAATAAAATTTTGACAAAATTTTCTATAGAAATATAATTTTGACAAAATTTTCTATAGAAATAAAATTTTAACAAAATTTTCTATAGAAATAAAATTTATACGAAATTTTCTATAGAAATAAAATTTTGACAAAATTTTCTATAGAAATAAAATTTTGACAAAATTTTCTATAGAAATAAAATTTTGACAAAATTTTCTATAGAAATAAAATTTTGACGAAATTTTCTATAGAAATGCAATTTTGACAAAATTATCTATATAAATAAAATTTTGACAAAATTTTCTATAGAAATATAATTTTGACAAAATTTTCAATAAAAATAAAATTTTTACAAAATTTTCTATATAAATAAAATTTTGACAAAGATTTTCTATAGAAATATAATTTTGACAAAATTTTCAATAAAAATAAAATTTTGACAAAATTTTCTATAAAAATAAAATTTTGACAAAATTTTCTATAGAACTAAAATTTTGACAAAATTTTCTATAGAAATAAAATTTTGACCAAATTTGACTATAGAAATAAAATTTTGACAAAATTTTCTATAGAAATACATTTTTGACAAAGTTTTCTATAGAAATAAAATTGTGACAAAAATTTTCTACAGAAATAAAATGTTGACAAAATTTTCTATAGAAATAAAATTGTGACAAAATTTTCTACAGAAAAAAATTTTGACAAAATTTTCTAAAGAAATAAAATTTTGACAAACTAGAAAAGTTTGTCAAAATTTTATTTTTTTAGAAGTTTTTGTAGCAATAAAATTTTGAGTTTGATGTGATTTGAGAAGTCAGAGAAGTCAGTATATTTAAAATTTTTAATTCTCGTTTTGGATCGTACTATCAAAGTCCATTCTGGGTACGTTCTCCCTGTTTGTAGAAGTAGCAATTTTCCCTTATTGGTGCAAGCTAAAAAAATAGGAGTGACCATAAAATAATAAATAAACTTCTAAAATAAAATAAAAATTTCTCCCGAAGAATTTTTTTGTTTTTTTCATAATATCCACACAAATTTGATCAAAAAATGCACAATAAGATTTTTTTATATGATAAATTTTTCTTCAAATTTTTGTATATTTTTGGCTCGAGTGGCAACCGTGCCCATGATCCCATATAGCCTCCCCTTTAAACAAACAAGCATGACACACATACCAAGCATAAAAGTTTTAAAAATTGCTTCTATGGCATCTATTCAAAGATTATACAAATATGAAATGGTTCGCCAGTCGATGACTATTCTCCATCGCTAACTTTAATTTACACGTATCTCTTCTAAATGGAAACTTACCTATTTAACGTTGGAAGACCTTCGACATAAGCCACCGTATTGGAGGGATTAAAGAAACCTGTTTTCCCCGAATTTAATACACCCTTCCAATATGGGGTGCCTGTATTACGATCAAGGACTGTAATAATTTCATTCTGCCTATATATTAAATGTTCATTGTTTTTGGCTTCTAAACAATTTGCCACAGCTTTCAGTTGTTCCGGTTTCATGTCGGGTAACATTTCATAGATCTCCGAAAATTTAGGTCGTTTAGATGGATCATCTTGCCAACATTTCATCATAAGAGTGTAATATTCTCGAGGACAGCATTCGGGTTGTTCAAGACGCTAAAGGAAAAAATCAACGCAATTAAATGTTGACACTTTCATTATTAAATTTTAACAAACCTGAAAATTTGGTGCATCAATAGCCTCCAATATTTGTAATCCTGTTAAAGCTGCCCATGGTTGAAAGCCATAAGAGAACATTTCCCATAAGCATACACCAAATGCCCATACATCCGAAGCATTGGTAAATCTTAAATAGTTTATGCATTCTGGAGCACACCAAGCAATGGGCAGCTTTAGATTTACATTGAAGTTGGTTTTATAATAATCCTTGCCCACTCCTAGGGCACGTGATAAACCGAAATCCGAGATTTTTACTTTGTTTTTACTAAAGACCAATATGTTACGAGCTGCCAAATCTCTACATGGACAAGATTGAATGGATTAAAATGTGGTCTTTATACACAATATTATGGTTATCTTACCGGTGTATCAAGCGTTTATTTTCCAAGTAACGCATACCATTACATATTTGTAAACCGAATTCACATAGCGTGGGTATGGTAAGGAAACTAACTCTTAATCCTGGATCTTTCAGACATTCAAGTAATGATCTTAGATGGGCCAATTCGGTGACTAACATTAATGAATCAGTGGCCAAGACTACACCATATAAACGCACAATATTCTCATGTTCTATGGAATGCATAATAGCTGCTTCTTTCAGAAATTCCATGGGATTCGATTGCATACGTTCGCGACATAAACATTTTATGGCTACTTGAATCTGAAAATAAACAAGAGGTTGATGAATGAATAATCGGCTATGTTGAATATTAAAAATTTCGGTTGTTTTTTTATGATTTCTTGTGATCTATAATATTTTTCTAAACAGCAAGACAAAATATTGCGTCGTATAATTGGACATTTGGGGGTGGTAAGCTACAAACTTCCATATAGAGATTTTTGTTACTGAGTCGGAATGTTTCGCAATTTAATATTAAAATATGAACTGATATTTTCAATTACTGGTCTCAGTTAAAGAGAGACACCGGTGGGTTGGACTCCCATGATGGTCGAATGTGGCCCATCTGATGGCTCCAACCTCTCAGGCGCAAAGGTTGAGTTCTGTCCCCATTCTATTTCACTGTTAAGTGGCCCCTTTCACTACAACACATCTACATGAAAATATATGCAGACTACTGCTCAATAGTTCTTCGTAGCAATTGGTCAAAAAACTTAAAGTGTGTATCAATGATTACTTCCATTCAAGGACCTCGAAGGACAACGTTTTCTGCCCTCCAAATATAGAACAATGATTTATAATTGATTAACTATAAGCTCGATATCATCATACGTGGCCAAAGAATGACGTTCAATAAACTGTTTTTCAT
Source organism: Haematobia irritans (assembly GCF_050003625.1). Lineage (NCBI taxonomy): Eukaryota > Metazoa > Arthropoda > Insecta > Diptera > Muscidae > Haematobia > Haematobia irritans. The sequence continues at coordinate 962,221 of NW_027445841.1, read as the reverse complement.
ATAGAATATGGTTGGTCTGCACCCAATTAAGTGAATATTCTCAAGGAATAGTAGAATATTCTGCGCTACAAACATCCATCGATTTCCAAAATGCTCTCAGAGAATGAGCACTGAAATCTCCTGCCCCAAACAAACTTTTCAAGGGTAGTAGGGAACTCCAAACCATACCAAATTAAGAACTTGACCATCTCAAAGGGCTACACTATAAATTAAACTGCAGAAAAAATCAAATACCAGAAGAGACAAAGAGTCAAAGTCGATTACATCATAGAAGTGCAGAGTTGTACTGGAAAGGAGCTAACACCCATGTCTGCGAATGTTAATTCGCCTGGTCCTGGAAACATTACGGAATTGACGGCCACATCCCTCCAGAAGCATCCAATTGATCACATACAAATATTTTATTAACCAGTTAACAGTTTATCGGACATGATTCTTTGAAAAACGAAATAGACACATTTCTACCCCCAGGTGGGGATGATCCCGCAAGTCAAAATTTTAGGTTACTACGTGTGGAGACTACATCAGCTACGGGATGTAGTCTCTATTTTTGTTTGGGATTTAAGAGAATCTTAAACTTCCCGTCTAAGCGTGCAAGGAAATCCGATGTAATAATGCTTTTCATAGTATTTGAAATCTAAATTCTTCAGATATCTATCCCCATTATTCGAATGAGCACGAGAAGTAAAATATGGAAATGTCAATTGGTAGTTACTGGAAATTTAGATGGTAAATGACCATTCAGTCGGTAGACCGGTGTATATAAAGGTTTTATCAAACATTTACCTATATAAACCAAATTTGACATATCTCTTGAGGGATCAAAAATACCTTTACGTTTTCAAAACTTGGACCGATACACACCATGTTCGGCACTCCCATTTTTTTCAATATTCAATTTATTAAACAATTTAGGCCCATTCGAACTAAACTCTGAATGTTGATCCAGGTATACTTAGACTGTTAGATGGGCGTTCAAAAATTTCTCGATTGAAAAGCTCTATTAAAATCTGACCATTTCTGCTAGAACGTTAAAATAAAAAGTTAGATGACCTAACAGGTTGGCTGATAAGTCCCCGGTCTGACACATAGATGGCGTCGCTAGTATTAAACGCATATTATGTTTATATAGTACCAACCTTCAAATGATTCGTGTCAAAATTCGTGTCGTCTGTAAGTTAATTAGTTTGTGAGATAGAGCGTCTTTTGTGAAGCAACTTTTGTTATTGTGAAAAAAAGTAATGGCCTCTGATTATTGGGATGCATGGAATAATTTTTATCGATTATATTGAGAAGGGAAAAACCATCAACAGTGACTATTATATGGCGTTATTGAAGCGTTTGAAGGTCGAAATCGCGGCAAAACGGCCCCATATGAAGTAGAAAAAAGTGTTGTTCCACCAAGACAACGCACGGTGCCACAAGTCATTGAGAACGATGGCAAAAAATCATGGATTGAGCTTCGAATTGCTTCCCCACCCACCTTATTCTCCAGATCTGGCCCCCAGCGAATTTTCTTGTTCTCAGACCTCAAAAGGATGCTCACAGGGAAAATTTTTGGCTGCAATGAAGAGGTGATCGCCGAAACTGAGGCCTATTTTGAGGCAAAACCGAAGGAGTACTATCAAAATGGTATCAAAAAATTGGAAGGTCATTATAACCGTTGTATCGCTCTTGAAGGGAACTATATTGAATAAAAAAAACGAATTTTGACAACAAAAAAGGTGTTTTTCTTTGTTAGACCGGGGACTTATCAGCCAACCTGTTATAACCTACCGTATTTCATGACCCGGAAAAAGAGGCATAGGCACCTAAAATACATGTATTTCCAATGTGGACCTAAAATACCCATATTTCCAATTTAATGAAAATCGTAATAAAATTACGGAACTCAAATCTTGCCAAAACATGGACAGATACAAACCGGATTCGACACACGCCTTTGTGGATTTCTAATTTCAGGATAATTGGGTAAACACTGCAGTAGGTAGAAGTCCAAGAAATCAAATCGGGAGATCTGTCTAACTATATGAGGAGAGATTGAGATTTATAATTTCAGGACAAATTATTGGGACGGTTTATATCAGGGCAGTATCAAAACCTGAACCGCCCATCTAGCTCATCTTCAAACATGGCCTGATTGCAGACAAAAAAAAAACAGATATAAGACGATCTAACGTCTTAGATTTTTTCCCTATCCAGAATATGTATACTTTATATGGTCGGAAGTCTTGATGTTGGATTCCCTGATTCTCTACTCAACGTTCATTAAGTACAACGAGTCTCTCAACGGTCTCGTACGCAATAACAGGTAAATTTTCTATTGCTATTTCGATAAAAAAGTTTCTTACTTCAGCGAAATCGACTGATAAATTAAAAGAATAAAATTTCATCAAAAGATCGGATGAAATAATTAGGTGAATGATTTCGAGAAAAAATAAATTCGAAAAATAATGAAGTTCCACTTTTTTATTATTAATTAATTTTAGCTATTTAGGTCTAACTTATTTTTGAAATAAAACTCTTTTATTTCATATTCTCCCGACGTTGCATATTTCATTTAGCTTTAAACAGCAGTCATTTTCAGCAAACAATGGGCTTAGGTTGGGTATAGTGGCAGCCCGTTATTCATATTTAGACGGGGAACTTCTCTCTTATCAATAAGTGCTGCCAAATTCTATTTTTCGATCAATAACTATAGATTTATTACACTTATTAATAGATGGTAAAATAGCAATAATTCGTTTGCTGAAGAAAACCAATCGCTATGCAAAACAGGGTATCAAACATTAAATATCCACTTACCCTCTCCGAACCATTTGTCCATACACCCTGCTGCACAATTCCAAATTCGCCCGTACCCAATTGCTTGTTCACACTTATGGCATCAGCAGGAATGATGTGTTTGTTATTTGGTGCTTTGCTGGGCGAACTACTGCTTGCCTTCGATGAAGCTCCGCCCGTCGATGTTCCACTTAGGCTGCCCGAAGGACTAGCCACTGTTGGATTCATTGCACCACCGGAATTCTCATCTCTTTTTCCAATCACTGTGGGTGCTTGAAGCAATCGTTTGATTTTGCTCAAGTAGCCATGAGGAAAGTGTTTTTCATAGAATTTACGTAAACGTCGAATTTCCGGTCGTGACATACCAATGCTTTTGAGATCTTCATCGGTGGCATATTTGAATTGTGAGGCATTTGTAATCTTAAGTTCATCTCTGGAAAAAAAGGCAAAAGAATAAGTGTAAATATATACATATACAAGACAAGTATGTACGTATGTATTAAAGATATATAATAACAAAGAGAACAAAGTTTACTATATGTACAACAATGTGAACTGAACCAACAAAAGTGAAATGGAAAACCTTTCAATTTAAATATACTTGTAGATTTTGTTTGCCTGTGTGTTAAGAGCCCCACATGCCGCCACCCCTTCCTTAAACAGTATCTGGTCGTTTTATTTTAGCACTGAAATCTGCATCATTGAAAATTGGAGTAACTTATTTTTATTGTAGGGGGGATATTGAACTTTTTCAAATGTCAATCAGTCAATACCATTGGACTGCAGAAACATTAAAATCGAGGAATTTTTTGGCAACTACTATATTTCACACTATCGAGCAAAACATGTAGTTCCCTAGAAGTGAACAAGAAATATATGGCCTATGTGATAGTAGTCATGAAAATCTGATGATGATGCACACAAAAAAAAAAATTGTCTGATTTAATCACGCATTTAATTGATCCAATTAATTGTTAAATTGAAATGTCTTCAATCACAGAAATGATAGTATCAATTAAATAAATAAATCTTTTTGTTTAATTTTTATTTATTCATAATTCATCCTTCCTAGTATTTCACAATTTTCGCTGAATTGCTTCCTCAGATGTAGGTAAAATTGCGAAATATTAGGAAAGATGAATTATGAATAAATAACAAGTATAAACGGCCGTAAGTTCGGCCAGGCCGAATCTTATGTACCCTCCACCATGGATTGCGTAGAAACTTCTACGAAAGACTGTCATCCAAATTACTTGGGTTGTGGTATCTTAAATCGTTTTCTAAATTGTGAGTTAGTCCATACATGGTATACATTAGACAAAAAGGTAAAAGTAAAAGCAAGTCTACAAATAATTACGAATCGATATGGACTTTTGCCCAGTACGTAGGGAGCCAGAATTGAAATATGGGGGTCGTTATATGGGGGCTATATACAATTATTGATATGGATCTGAGGTCTATATATAGCTATAGACCGATATGGACCTAGTTAGGCATGGTTGTTAACGGCCATATACTAGCACAATGTACAAAATTTCAACTGACTCGGATGAAATTTGCTCCTCCAAGAGGCTCCACAACCAAATCTCGGGATCGGTTTATATGGGGGCTATATGTGATTATGGACTGATATGGACCACTTTTGGCATGGTTGTTAAATATCATATACTACTACCACGTACAAAATTTCAACAATATCGGATAAATTTTGCTTCTCCAAAAGGCACCGGAGGTCAAATCTGGGGATCGGTTTATATGGGTGCTATATATAATTATGGACTGATATGAACCAATTACTGCATGGTTGTTGGATACCATATACTAACATCACGTACCAAATTTCAACCGAATCGGATGAATTTTGCTCCTCCAAGGGGCTCCGGAGGTCAAATCTGGGGATCGGTTTATATGGGGGCTATATATAATTATGGACCGATGTGGACCAATTTTTGCATGGTTGTTAGAGACCATATACTAACACCATGTACCAAATTTCAGCCGGATCGGATGAAATTTGCTTCACTTAGAGGCCTCGCAAGCCAAATTGGGGGATCGGTTTATATGGGGGCTATATATAATTATGGACCGATGTGGACCAATTTTTGCATGGTTGTTAGAGAACATATACTAACACCATGTACCAAATTTGAGCCGGATCGGATGAAATTTGCTTCTCTTAGAGGCCTCGCAAGCCAAATTTGGGGGTCCGTTTATATGGGGGCTATACGTAAAAGCGGACCGATATGGCCCATTTTCAATACCATCCGACCTACATCAATAACAACTACTTGTGCCAAGTTTCATGTCGATAGCTTGTTTCGTTCGGAAGTTAGCGTGATTTCAACAGACGGACGGACGGACGGACGGACATGCTCAGATCGACTCAGAATTTCACCACGACCCAGAATATATATACTTTATGGGGTCTTAGAGCAATATTTCGATGTGTTACAAACGGAATGACAAAGTTAATATACCCCCCATCCTATGGTGGAGGGTATAAAAATAAAACAAAAAGTTCTCTACCTTGGCAAAAATATAGAACATTATTTAAACAAAAAAAATTAATTGAAAGTTAATTAAAAAATTAATTGATCCAATTAAAAGATTAATTGATACTATTAATTTTTGTGATTTTGTTGAATTAATAACATTTTTTATTGAATATTTTGTAAAAGTCAATTAAGACTTTAATTGGAAAAAATTTCGTGAACATTTTTTCTGCGTGGTAAACGAAAACGTTCAATCATGGTAAGTCATTACTCCCAAGCATACGGTATTGTTGGTGGTATGGCGCAAATGCTCTTGGTATTTGCTGGATTTTAATGGTGAAGACTATTTGATAGGCTGTGTTAATTATTTAGCTAAGCTCGTGTACCAACTCAACACATATTGGTTTATGTCTTCGCTAAGTTAAATTTAAATTTAACAAATGAACTGTTAGGTTATGTGGCAGCCCGATGTATCAGGATTACTTAGACTATTCAGTCCATTGTGATACCACAGTGGTGAACTTCTCTCTTATCACTTAGTGCTGCCCGATTCCATGTTGAGCTCAATGACAAGGGCCTCATTTTTATAGCCGAGTCCGAACGACGTTCCACATTGCAGTGAAACCACTTAGAGAAGCTTTGAAACACTGAGCAATGCACCCAGCATAACTGAGGTGGGATAATCCACCGATGAAAAACTTGTTGGTGTTCGGTCGAAGCAGGAAACGAATCCACGACCTTGTGTATTCAAGGCGGGCATGCTACCATTGCACCACGGTGGCTCTCTGTTAGGTTAGTTCATGTCGGTTGGCATACACCTAAGGCAGTATTCGGCTTTTTATGTGCCCTAAGTTCTTCTTTTCCTTGTACTCTTGTTTTAATCCACGAACTCAGTGTCTCCAAGGAATTCCCTAATTTGATTCCAGACCGTTTCTTAGCTGGGCCAGGTCCTGAATCACCTCTTCAGTTAACTCTTTGCCATGTAAAGGTAGGGCAGTGACAAAGAGTTTTTGCTGGCAATGAAAATCTTTCCGTCCGTTGTTATTGATGTAGGTTGGATGGTATTGCAAATGGGTGTAAGTACTCTAGACTTGTGCATAGGAGGCTTTGGAAGAAAGAAAATTGTATCGAGGAGGTTTAAAAAAACTAAAAGATTTTGAAAAAAAAATCTATGGTCGTTTTGAAAAAAAAGGAAGGAATCAATTGTCGTTTGATTGCGGTTCACTACAATCAAACTGTCAATTTACAAAAAAAAATGAAGGGTGGGAAAAAATAGTATGTTATTCAGGCTGACTAAAACCATTTGTGTCGACAAGGTAGGGTAGGGAAATCGACGCACTGAGGATATCAAGAACAGCTATATATCCCATTTCGATTTTCATCCGTAAAACTTTTGAAAGTGTCGCTTTATGTTCTTTGTTTTTATTTTTTGCTACCTTACAATTTAATAACTTTGTAATGGACTGAGGCCTATCTTCTGAACTAAGGACACCTCCCAACACTGAGCTTGGTCGGATTAGATGGTAGCACAGGTTAAGGAAGATAAAGGGTGATACGGTCAAAATTTGGTCAAGGGAAAACGCGTGTAAATCGGCGAAATCGTTTATTTAAAAAATCAAATTAAATTTCTTTTTCAAGTTCAATTAGTATAAAATTCAGGAAAAATATTCAGTTAGGCTTTCGCTTTCCAAATCCGAATTGCCGGGCCTCACGCTTGACACCTGCCATCAGATTTTGTACAGCCACCTTGTCCACCTTCTTCGCCGCAGAAAGCCAGTTTGCCTTGAACTGCTGCTTGTCCTTAGCAGTTTTTTGGTCTTCTTTAGGTTCCGCTTGACAATAGCCCAGTATTTCTCAATTGGGCGGAGCTCTGGCGTGTTGGGAGGGTTCTTGTCCTTGGGAACCACCTGCACGTTGTTGGCGGCGTACCACTCCATGGCCTTTTTACCGTAATGGCAATATGCCAAATCCGGCCAAAACAGTACGGAACAACCGTGTTTCTTCAGGAAAGGCAGCAGACGTTTATTCAAACATTCTATCACGTAAATTTCTTGGTTGACAGTCCCGGAAGCTATGAAAATGCTGCTTTTCAAGCCACAGGTACAGATGGCTTGCCAAACCAGATATTTTTTGGCGAACTTTGACAGTTTTATGTGCTTGAAAATATCTGCTACCTTTCCCCTTCCTTTTGCCGTATAAAACTCCTGTCCCGGAAGCTGCTTGTAGTCGGCTTTGACGTAGGTTTCGTCGTCCATTACCACGCAGTCAAACTTCGTCAGCATCGTCGTGTACAGCCTCCGGGATCGCGCTTTGGCCGTCGTATTTTGTTTATCATCGCGATTTGGAGTCACTACCTTCTTGTAAGTCGATAGTCCGCCTCGTTTTTTGGCTCGATGCACGGTTGTAGACCATACACCCAGCTTATTTGCGGCATCTCGGAGAGAGAGGTTAGGGTTTCGCTTGAAAGTACCGGCAACTCTCTTTGTCGTCTCAGCGGCTTCCGGTTTTCGATTTCCCCCCGATCCAGACTTCCTGGCTGTCGACAAACGTTCCCCAAACACTTTAATTACATTTGTAACGTTTGATTTGGCAACTTTTAGCGATTTTGCCAGCTTTGCGTGCGAATAGCTCGGATTTTCGCGATGCGCGAGCAAAATTTTGATACGCTGCTCTTCTTGCTTGGACGGCATTTTGACAACTGAAGAGTGAATTCCAAAATCAAAATAGGAGCAACATTCTACACACACACACCTTCAAAATGAGGGGTGTTCAGGTTTTTTAAATGCAAAATGGAAAGAAATACGTCAAGTTTATATTGACAAAATGTTGACCGTATCACCCTTTAGGGCCTAGAGAGGGAGTCGTTACATGGGCCATATCGGACCACTTTTACGTTTAGCCCCCATATAAACCGACCCCCCAGATTTCGCTTGCGGAGCCTCTTAAAGAAGCAATTTTAATCCGATCCGGTTGAAATTTGGTACGTGGTGTAAGTATATGGTCTCTAACAACCATGCAAAAATTGGTCCATATCGGTCCGTAATTATATATAGCTCCCATATAAACCGATCCCCAGATTTGACCTCCGGAGTCTCTTGGAGGAGTAAATTTCATCCGATCCGGTTGAAATTTGGTACGTGGGATAAGTATACAGTCTTTAATAACCATGCAATAATTGGTAAATATCGGTTCATAATTATATATAGCCCCCATATAAACCGATCCGCAATTTGAACTCAGGAGACTCTTGGAGGAGCAAAATTCATCCGATCCGGTTGAAATTTGGTACGTGGTGTACGTATATAGTCTCTAACAACCATGTAAAAATTGGTCCATATCGGTCCATAATTATATGTGGCCTCCATATAAACCGATCCCTAGATTTGAATTCCGGAGCCTCTTAGAGAAGCAATTTTAATCCGATCCGGTTGAAATTTGATACGTGGAGTAAGTATATGGTCTCTAACAACCATGCAATAGTTGGTCCATATCGTTCCATAGTTTTATATAGCTTCCATATAAACCGATCCCCACATTTGACCTCCGGAGCCTCTTGCACGGATGAAAAAGATTGTTTTTCATATGTTTGGCTATAAACATTATATGTTTGGAACACAAATTTATATGTTAATATGTTAGAACATATTATGTTTTGGACATAAAATGTTTGTAAATATAATATGCTTGGATGCAAACATATATTAATTTAGAAATAGCCTATAAACATATATGTGTTTAGTAGCTTGGAGCGCTATTTAACAGGGAGCGATATTGAATTAAGTAGGTGGTTGTTGCTTGTTATTACAAAATTAACATTTTATTTTTCCTTGGTCAATTGATCAGCTACTTCTTTGATCCTTACAAACTGTGTGGTCCGCTGTCCGAATCCCCGTCCGGCAAAAGGTAAAATTAAAATAAAACAAGTATATAAAGCAGTAAATTCGGCCGGGCCGAATTTTAAATACCCAGCACCATGGATCAAATATGATAGTTTACTTTGAAAACTCTTCGTCGTAGTGGGTTACTTGATAATATATAGAATTGTAGCGGGTTTGATGACAAATCTTCTCCCAAGCAAGTCAGTTCCCGAAGACAAACTTTAAAGATTTTACCTATGAAGACCAAATCAGATTCTGGATTTATGAAAACCAATTTTGTTTTACTTTTAGAGAAATTATAAACATATCGTGTATATGATGAAATTACGCCTTGATTTAAAATTTTAAATATGTAGATTTTTTCCGCCATTATTTAAATACGATGAGTAAAATCTGGAAATTTTACTTTCAGTTTGAAGCAATTTTCATGATCAGTGCGCCTGCTATACCCTGAAAGAAGTGTTTTCTTTTTTGAGAAACATAATTTTAGACAAGCAAAGTTTTCTTTTGACCCAAGTTTTAGAGACAATCGTTGAATAAACGAAAATACTTTATAAGAAAAGGAAATTTCGTTTGTCTAAAATTTCATTATAGATTACTAATTTCCAGCAAATCGAATAAAAATATGGGGGCTATACCAAAACATGGACCGATAGGCACCATGTGCTACTCACATATTTGTGATCTTAAAATACCTCCAGATTTTCAATTTCAAACAAATCGGCTAGAAAATATAGTCTCTAGACGCCCAAGAAGTAAAAATCGAGAGATCAGTCTATATGGGGGCTATACCAAAAAATGGGCACCATTTTCGGCACACCTTTTTATGGTCCCAAAAAACTCTAGATTTTCAATTTCAGGAAAATCGGATAGAAAATATAGTTTCTAGAAGCCCAAGAAGCAAAATCGGGAGATCAGTCTCTATGGGGGCTATATCAAAACATGGACCGATGAGCACCATTTTCGGCACACCTTTTTATGGTCCTCAAATACATCTAGATTTCCAATTTCAGGCAAATCGGATGGTAAATATAGTTTCTAGAAGCCCTAGAAGCAAAATCGGGATATCGGTCTCTATGGGGGCTATGCCAAAACATGGATAAAAACTACGGTTTTTATAGGCCCAAGACTCCAAATCGGGAGGTTGGTTTATATGGGGGCTATATCAAAACATGGACCGATGGATACCATTTTCGACACATCTCTTTATGGTCCCAAAATACCTCTAGATTTGCAATTTCATACAAATCGGACAGAAAATACTGTTTCTAGACGCGTAAGAAGCAAAATCGGGAGATCGGTCTATATCGGGGCTATACCAAAACATGGACCGATTCGGACCATTTTCGACACACCTCTTTATAGTCCCACAATACCTCTAGATTTCCAATTTCAGGCAAATCGGATGGTAAATATAGTTTCTAGACGCCCAAGAAGCAAACTCGGGAGATCGGTCTATATGGAGGCTATATCAAAACATGGACCGATACAGACCATTTTCGACACACCTCCTTATGGTCCTAAAATACCTCTAGATTTTCAATTTCAGACAAATCGGATAGAAAATACTGTTTCTAGACGCCTAAGAAGCAAAATCGGGAGATCGGTCTATATGGGGGCTATACCAAAACATGGATCGATACGGACCATTTTCGACACACCTCTTTACGGTCCCAAAATACCTCTGGATTTCCAATTTCAGGCAAATCTGATAAAAACTACGGTTTTTATAGGCCCAAGACCCCAAATCGGGAGGTCGGTTTATATGGGGACTATATCAAAACTTGGACCGATATAGCCCATCTTCGAACTTGACCTGCCTGCAAACAAAAAACTAATCTGTGCCAAATTTCGGGACGATAGCGCCATTATTGAAGGCTGTAGCGTGATTACAACAGACAGACAGACAGACGGACAGACGGACATGCTTATATCGTCTTAGAATTTCTCCCTGCTCAAGAATATATATACTTTATATAGTCGGAAATCGATATTTCGATGTGTTACAAACGGAATGACAAACTTATTATACCCCCGTCACCATTTTATGGTGGTGGGTATAAAAAATCATACAATTGAATAATTTCTTCTACAATGTTTGTATTACAGAAAAAGGTGCTAAGAACTAAAAAATCTCGTGGAAGTGAGAAAGATGTGGGGGAATATACAATTGGGCAGAAACAAAATTTTGAGTCTTCAGGTCGAAAACCTATGTTGTTAGCACCTATATTACCTGTTTATTTTCATAATTCATTATGATTGTAAATATATAAATAAATAAATAAAATTTTGAGCACAATATTGTTTGGGAGAATTTTTTTAAGCATATAATATTTTTGGGTGCAAAATGCTTCCAAACATATTATATGGTCACATAATAACATATTGTTTTTTGGAAGACAACATTATTGAATTTGGATGCAAAAATACAAAATTTTTGGAACATAGACTAACCAAACATATATTGTTTAGACCAATATGCTTTCAAACATATTATATATTGGTAGAGATCAAACATATAAATGTTTGGGCAATACCCAAAAATGTCTATGCTTGAAGCAAAATATGTTTGGGAGTATATGTTACAGAAGCGATTTTTTGTGAGCGTGTACGCAATCCATGGTAGAGGGTACATAACATTCGGCCTGGCCGAACTTACGGCCGTATATACTTGTTTTTGTCTAATATATACAACGTATGCACTAACTTACAATTTCGAAGACGACGTTAAGGAGTTTTAAGATACCTGCCATCGGCAAATATTACCACAACCCAAGTAATTCGATTGTGGATGACAGTCTTTAGTAGAAGTTTCTACGCACTCCATGGTAAGATTCGGCCTGGCCGTATATACTTGTTCTTCTTTTTTCATAAAGTTGAATTGGGATAAGTTTTGTTTAGTACGATAGCAATTTTAAATTGCTTTTTAATTTACTCTCATGTTCTTTTGTTGTGTGTTCTCTTTGCTAATAAAATTAAATATAACCAAAATGGGCCCAATGTAATAAAATTCTTGGTGCTGTAGATTGAAAAATTCGGGATCCCCGGATTCAATATATTAAAATCCCGAATCCCGGGATGTAAAATAATGAATCCCGAATGACACTCCTAGTCAATAGTAATAGTGTGAAATCCCGAGAACCCCAGAATGCCAACAGTGTTAAAACTCGGGAATATCAAAGATCCCGTTCACCAATAACCCTTTACCTTTACCCATTAGAATATGATCTTCAAATTTCAAATTATAAAATATTGAGTTTTGAATTACATATGAATTTCTTTTGTCTGATATTTGGATTAATAAAGATCTAATGTCTGATCAGACCTTTCCCACTTGTTTACGTTACATAGCATAAATTTCCTGTTAACCTGTGTTATCACCAAAAAACAATCTAATAATATTGAATATTTTCTAGAAACGTAATTTTTTTATAATACGGTATTGTTCCGTCACTGTTATTCTGTAGTGAAAGCCAACATACAAAAGATAAAGAAAATAATCACACATTCATCGCCATCTTTCGAACATTCAACAGTGCTTTTTGGGATGGGGGCCTGGGCTGGACTGGCGGTGGCTATTCTACACTGCACATTGTTCGTTTTGGGTTTTGTTGTGTGATTTGATTGTTTTGTATTTTTCAGTTTTTGGATAAACTGTCAGTGAGTTTATCCAACGGATGCATGGCTTGCTTGGAATGCGTAAATTATGTGGGTGACTAATGTGACGGAGATTCAAACAAATGTATGTATGTCCACATGACCAACCATATAACCCTCTATCAAATTTTTTCCACTGTTGGTTCAATGTTCAAGTTCCGTTCTGAGTGACCATCGATTTTCAATTTCAATTTTAGTTTTGTTGTTGTTAGTTGTTAGTTTTTTTTTTATACAAATGTTGTTGCTTGATATTGATACTCACTTGGCAGCAGTGTAATAATGTTGCAGTTCGGCCTCTGTTAGAAATTCATACACATCAATTTGGGGACTATCTGCAAGTAAAAGATAAAGCCGAGGGGGAAAATATATGTATTGTTAGAATCCAATGAATGAACAGTTCGAATGATATTTGAAAAAAAAAAGAGAAATGGATAGATTTTGAATGCCCAAGTTCCCTTTCATAATAACAAACAAATAAGACAACATGCTGTGTTTGGTTCACAATTTACATTTTCGAGGGCAAACCTAATAAAACCAAAGACAAACGACAGCCAGCACGGATGACAGCGCCATTCCAACAAAACCATAGAATCAGCCACTGACAACATTGTGACAACATTGGGCGGATGCGAGTAGCAACATAATATCATTTGAGTGATGTGAAGCAGAGGATGTGGGTTACAACAGCAAAAGTTGCTATATTGTCGTCATAGCTGTTTTCAAAATCGGTCCCATGTCTACCTATATTGTAATATTATGACCGTAAATACAGTAGGGCCTAGATAAATGGCAATAACAAAAGCATTTATTGATAAATCGGCGAGAACTTATAGAATAAAAAATTAATTAATTCTCCAGACCTTCAATCTCAATTCAATTTTTTCAATTTTTTAATTCATTCAATTAAAAATTTAATGAAATTATGATTTAATTTCGAAAATGATTTTTTATAATCGCAGAATTAATTAGAAATAAAGAAGTATACAATTAAATTTTTATTTGATTCAATTAACAATTTAATTGTTAATTGAAATCGCAATAAATTTTTATACCCTCCACCATAGGATGTGAGGTATATTAACTTTGTCATTCCGTTTGTAACACATCGAAATATTGCTCTAAGACCCCATAAAGTATGTATATTCTGGGTCGTGGTGAAATTCTGAGTCGATCTAAGCACGTCCGTCCGTCCGTGCGTCCGTCTGTTGAAATCACGCTAACTTCCGAACGAAACAAGCTATCGACTTGAAACTTGGCACAAGTAGTAGTTATTGACGTAGGTCGGATGGTATTGCAAATGGGCCATATCAGTCCACTTTTAGGTATAGCCCCCATATAAAGGGACCTTCAGATTTGGCTTGTGGAGCCTCTAACAGAAGCATATTTCATCAGATCCGGCTGAAATTTGGTACATGGTGTTGGTATATGGTCCCTAACAACCGTGCAAAAATTGGTCCACATCGGTCCATAATTATATATAGCCCCCATATAAACCGATCCCCAGATTTGGCTTGCGGAGCCTCAAAGAGAAGCAAATTTCATCCGATCCTGCTGAAATTCAGTACATGGTGTTGGTATATGGCCTCTAACAACCATACAAAAACTGGTCCAGATCGGCTCATAATTATATATAGACCCCATATAAACCAATCCCCACATTTGACTTGCGGAACCTCAAAGAGAAGCAAATTTCATCCGATCCTGCTGAAATTTGGTACATGGTGTTGGTATATGGTCTCTGACAACAATGCAAAAATTGGTCCACATAGGTTCATAATTATATATAACCCCCATATAAACCGATCCCCAGATTTGGCTTGCGGAGCCTCTAAGAGAAGCAAATTTCATCCGATAAGTTTGAAATTTGGAACATGGTGTTAGTATATGGCCGCTAACAACCATACCAAAATTGGTCCATATCGGTCTATAGTTATATATAGCCGATCCCCAATCACACAAAAATTGGTCCATATCGGTTCATAATCATGGTTGCCACTCGAGCCAAAAATAATCTACCAAAATTTTATTTCTATAGAAAATTTGGTCAAAATTTTATTTCTATAGAAATTTTTGTCAAAATGTGATTTCTATAGAAAATTTTGTTTAAATTTAATTTCTATGGAAATTTTTGTCAAACTGAATTATATACGTATTTAGTCGGTCTCTGTTAATTGAATATATACCTCGTATGGACTTACGAGTACTTACAATTTAGAAGACGGTGTTAGGAGGTTTTGAGATACCTTGCCATCGGCAAGCGTTACCGCAACCCAAGTAATTCGATTGTGGATGGCAGTGTTTAGAAGAAGTTTCTACGCAATCCATGCACGCTCACAAAAAATCGCTTCTGTAACATATACTCCCAAGCATATTTTGCTTCAAGCATATACATTTTTGGGTATTGCCCAAACATTTATATGTTTGATCTCTACCAATATATAATATGTTTGAAAGCATATTGGTCTAAACAATATATATTGGGTAGTCTAAGTTCCAAACATTTTGTATTTTTGCATCCAAATTCAATAATGTTGTCTTCCAAAAAACAATATGTTATTATGTGAACATATAATATGTTTGGAAGCATTTTGCACCCAAAAATATTATATGCTTAAAAAAAATTCTCCTAAACAATATTGTGCTCAAAATATTATTTATTTATTTATATATTTACAAACATAATGAATTATGAAAATAAACAGGTAATAGAGGTGCTAACAACATAGGTTTTCGACCTGAATGCTCAAAATTTTGTTTCTGCCTAATTGTATATTCCCTTCACATCTCACTTCCACGAGATTTTTTAGTTCTTAGCACCTTTTTCTGTAATACAAACATTGTAGAAGAAATTATTCAATTTTATGATTTTTTTATTTTAATTTTACCTTTTGCCGGACGGGGATTCGAACAGCTGACCACACAGTTTGTAAGGATCAAAGAAGTAGCTGATCAATTGCCCAAGGGAAAATAAAATGTTAATAAATAAAATGTTAATAAAAAAAAATAACAAGCAACAACCACCAACTTAATTCAATATCGCTCCCTGTTAAATAGCGCTCCAAGCTACTAAACACATATATGTTTATAGGCTATTTCTAAATTAATATATGTTTGCATCCAAGCATATTATATTTACAAACATTTTATGTCCCAAACATAATATGTTCTAACATATTAACATATATGTCCCAAACATGTTATGCTAGTTTATGAACATTATATGCTTGCAATCAAAAATATTGTGTTTAAAAATTTGTGTTCCAAACATATAATGTTTATAGCCAAACATATGAAAAACAGTCTTTTTCATCCGTGTGGTGGAGGGTACATAAGCTTCGGCCTGGCTGAACTTACGGCCGTATATACTTGTTTAATTTCCAAAGTTTGTCATTACATTTGTAACACATCGAAATAGCGATTTCCGACTATAGAAAGTATATATGTATATTCTTGATCAGGTAGAAATTCTAAGACCCTATAACGACCGTCTGCCTGTCTCTCGTAATCACGCTACACCCATAGAAAAAAAATTATCTGTAAACGTAATGGTTACGTATTTAAAAAGAATATATTCAAAGAAAAACAAAAGCCGTTCATGAAATCGTGAACGGCCGTGGACGAAACCGTGAACATTCCATTTTGAGTTTTCCTTAACGTGTCCGTTTCATTTTGTTACCATCCGTTCACAATCAATTTTGGAACGTAATTTTTTCTATTTGTGTACAGCCTTCAGTAGCGAACTTATCGTGCAGAAATTTTGCACAAACTCGTTTTTTATCTGCGGTCTGGATCAAGTTTTATGTAAATCCGGGTTTTGATATAGCCCCCATATAAACCGACCTCCGATTTGGAGTCTTGAGCGTATATACACCGCAATTTTTATCCGATTTGCAATGAAATTCAAAACGAAGAGGTACTTTTGGCTCATAGAATATGTGTGAATCGGTTCATATTTTGGTATAGCCCCCATATAGACCGGCCTGACAATTTTACTTCTTGGCTCCCAGAAACCATAATTTTTCTCCAATTTGCTTGAAATTGGAAATCTAAAGGTATTATAGGTTCATAAACAAGTGTGACGAATGTGGTGTGTATCGGTCCATGGTTTTTGCATTGCCCCTTATAGACATATCTTCCGATTTGTGTTCTTTGGCTTCTAGACACCCCAATTTTTATCCGATGTGTCTGACATTCAGAATATAGATACAATACCGTCCACAAATAGGGGTGCTAAATAGGGTATGTATCGGTCCATGTTTTGGTAGACCCCAATATAGATCGATTTCCCGATTTGACATATTGTCCATCTAGATACCGCAAATTTTATGAGATTTACCTGCAATTGAAATTCCAGAGGTACTTTAGATCCACAAATAAGTTTATATGGACTTATGGGCTTCTATAAATCGCAAGTTTTATCCGATTTGTATGAAATTCGAAATCTACAGGTATTTTAGTCCACAAATAAACGTGCCGAATAAGGTGATTATAGGTCCAAGTTTTGGCATAACTCCCATTTCCGGATTTGACTTCTTGCACTTCTATAAATCGCAATTTTCATTCAATATGGCTCCTAGACCCTATAATTTTTATCCGACTTGCCTGGAAATCTAGAGGTATAATCTCACAATTTTTATCAGATTTGCTTGAAATTCAAACACCACATGTATTTTATGCCCAAAAACATGTGTGCCGAATATCGTTTGTATTGTTCATGTTTTCGAGTAGACAGATGTCCCGAATTGACTTATTGGACTTTTGGAAATCGTAATTTTTCCTATCCACTTGAAATCTTTATAAACAAAATGTATGGCAAAGATTATGAATTTTCTTATTTTAAATAAATTAATAAATAAATAAATTTTCCTTATTTTAAATAAATTACTCCTTCATATTGTGTGAATTGCGTGCCCTAAAATTTAGGTTGAATAATCTTTAATATTAGGTCAATATTTTTTCAGTGCATAAACGCCAAATTTTGATATAGGTTGCAAACACGCAGAAGTTTAATTTTACTATTAATATTTTAACCATGAAAGCTTTTCGATTATGATTACAGGAAAATGGCGGATTACGGCATCAAATATGGACAACATGTATACGACGCTGGGTATCTAATTGCGATTTCGATTGGAATAAAAAGTGCAACATTCTTCAAATTGTTTGAAAAATATGAAGGACATTGTCATAGATTGTGAGTCCTGCATCCCTTACAATATTATGAATTAACAATAACTTTGGAATGACACTATCATTTGGGCAAACATATAATGAGGAAAAAAAGTAGCGTCACATCAAGACAACATATTTTTTTGCAAAACGAAATCGGTCTAAGTCTGAGAGGTTTTTACAATTTATGTACATTTAGCATCAATGTAATACTCTATGGTATCATTTAAACCTGAAAAATATCACCCATATTGATACCAATTTATATATAGCCCAAATTCTTCCCGATTTCCACCAATTTGTCGATATTAACCTCAAATTATAGTTTTCTTTTTTTTTAAAGCTTGATAGCTTGAAATCTTAAAATTGCTGGGAACGTAACTTTGAAAAACTTGCACTAAAATAAATTTATTCCATTTTATACAGTCATTATTCAATAAAAAGCGCTTCCCATCTAAAAAGGCACGACTGTATCTAGACAAATATAATGTGTTGAACAGACAGAGTGGGAAAGTGTTGCATGGGCCACATTATAGAGTCACATAAAGTTTTGAGTTGATTAGATTTATGAAGGTGATTGAGGTGATTATGAGCTAATGCTTACATTGGGTGTACCAGCCAACCCGTATAACTAAACTATCAATGTATTGGTGGGTTGGGAAAGTAGAATCTCCAAAGAATTCCATGGCCAGATATTTGTTTATATTGCAACTATAAATTGCCATAAATTTCATATACAAAATGCCACAAATTCTCCAAAGGAATCTGTTTCGGAATAATTTTAGGTACATACATGCATTCATTTTCGATGGAAATGGCATGTGTACATGTGGAAAAAAATCATATATATTATTTATATAGTTTGTGAAAATGAACAATCCACCATATACATATGGCCCTTCTATGAATATAGGGATATGCATATGGGTTTTTGTGTATGGAAATATGAATGACTACACGAATGAAAAAGAGGGATTTTCACATGTTTTGGTGTAAATAAAATTATTGTCAAGTGCAAGCATATAATGTCCACAAACTAGTATAAAGTTTGTGTGACATACGTTTTAACATGTAAGAACATATCGTCCCCTCAATAAAACAATAGTGTATAATTTTTTTGTCGTTTCGAGAAAATCGAGTTTGAAGTTTTTGTAAAAATAGACTTTTGGGAAAAGCGTCATATTTCAGAAAATTATCGGTGTTTTCAACTTCTTGTAACTTAACTATGTGGTGGAATAACCAGACCATTGGTAGATGATATTCTACTAAGCTATAAGAGCATTAATTGCAATTAAATAACATTCAAAATGCCATGATGTCATATAGGTTACTTTATTTATTTTAGAATCTATATGAAAATCATACACTATTTTATTTTGTAGGGTATACACTATTTTATTTAAATTTTTTGCGCCATTTATCATGAAGTATTTTAATTTGCCGGACGAATGTTCATGTAATAAAAAAAGTATTCGTATTAAATAATCCATTTTATTTATAATTCAGTCATTTTTGGAAATTCAATAACACGTAGTCTACAGAGTAATTCAATTTAAATTAAAAATATTAATTAATATTCACCTTCGGGAATATATTCCTCCGCATCAGGCTCATCCAAGCAATTTCGATTCCCCCAGGCTGAAGACTAATATAAAAGGAATGAAACTCTTTGGGAATTATATTTTTGGTGCACAGCCCCTTGAGATCGTTGTACTTTAAAGACGAAATGGTAAGCTGTTGCTTAAATTTAGAGCCCTTGCCTCCCCATCTCCCGTCTCTGGAATGGTTTAATCGGATAAATCTGCAGATAAATTTATATTGGTTTTTATTTCGCTTTCTAGAACAATTTCGTGATTATCTGGATATTCCGGACCGCAATCTGTCGAAATTCAATTTACTTAGTCATATACGAGCCACCGTGGTGCAATGGTTAGCATGCCCGACTTGCATACACAAGGTCGTGGGTTCGATTCCTGCTACGACCGAACACCAAAAAGTTTTTCAGCGGTGGATTATCCCAACTCAGTAATGCTTGTGACATTTCTGAGGGTTTCAAAGCTTCTCTAAGTGGTTTCACTGCAATGTGGAACGCCGTTCGGACTCGGCTATAAAAAGGAGGCCCCTTATCATTGAGCTTAACATGGAATCGGGCAGCACTCAGTGATAAGAGAGAAGTTCGCCAATGTGGTATCACAATGGACTGAAAAGTCTAAGTGAGCCTGATACATCGGTCTGCCACATAACCTAACCTAGTCATATACGAGACACATCGTCATCATTTGATTATCAATTCTCACCATGATTTGATAGATCCATTATTTTCATGAAATATCTCTTCCTGTCTAAAGAATCCATTCCCCAAAGAGGTGACAATAATAGTGTATAATAATTATATGCTATTTTTTATGTCAAATTTGAACAAACAGACAAATTTGTTTGACATATAAAATTGTGTATAAGTGCAATACGAACTGGCTTCAAATAATAATTTGTCAAAAAATTTTTTCATTTTATTTGTCTGTGCGAATGGATTGTTTTGAATAATAAAAATTGTGTATACTTTTTATACAATATTCTTCTTCGAAATTATGTTCAGAGGGACAGCTATATAAAACACAATACCTGCATTTAGGCAATTATTAATGAAAATATTCTAACGAGAAATTATACACTATTTTGTAATACACCATACCATAGGCTGTAGTTAAATCTATGCAGTTATTTATTTTGCTTTGATCATTGGTATTGAATTTCTTACTCAAGAGAGTATTTTCTATTACACTCTTTACATCATAGTGAATAGTACAATGATTCAAATTTCCATCACTGACACAAGAGACACTGAGAGACATACGGCTACTCTCTTCTGTTCCGCTAATTTCATAGTGTGTGAATAGGCTAGGCAGATTGAGGGACAGAAGACAAGAAATTTCAATTTTATTCTTCTTCCATTTTTTTTCCTATTTTTTTGAAACGCCTTTAATCGGGGGGGGCTGTGTGATTATTTGCTTCAACATAACTGATTCTTTTCAGTTAAGAATTCTAACGAGTAAGACAACGGCAAGATCATTCGATCATAAAACGAAAAGTGTCAGAATTGTAATTGCGTTGTATTAAATAAAAACGGTATTCTTTATACACTATTCTTTTTAATTTTATTCTGAAAAGATTTAAAGGTAGTTACACTGTGTTTTTTCTGCGGAAAGAATAGTTTTAAGTGACTCCCACGGTTTTTTTTCGATTTTCCTTTAGAATTAGAAGACAAGAAAAACTGTAATTTGTTCACTAACGTGAAAACGAACCCACACAAGTTTTGGCCTTGTACGAAAGGTAATTTAAACTTCGTCCTAGTGATATGACATATGATTTAATTGGAAAAATTTCCATTTTTTTTAAAGGCTTTCGTCCGTGCCAATATACAATTTATACAAAAGGGCAGTCTCTCGACGAAGTGCCCTTGAAACGTGTCCATCGCAAAACCTCACCACGCTAGAATACGTGAACGTGGAAACCGGACCACGTGGGGAAAAAGGTGACCTCGGGTTTTCGAGAGACTGGAGAAGTTTTTACGAAGGAGTTTTTAAAATACAACGTTTCTTGTCGCAGATCTAAATGGATTTTTAATTGCTACCCGGCGAAGACAGAATTTTCAAAAAAGTTCAATCTTAAACTGGGAAAGAGAATCCCTGCACCATGAATTTGACATATCAATAATTTTCGTCCGTATTAATTAAGTACAAAATTATCGGCTCTATTAGTGATTTTATTCTAAACCAACACCGTAAATTTTCTTAAACCCTCCAACACCTTCAGTTTTCGTTGTTTCTTCGATAAAAACCCAATTTTTTTCCTAACATTTCAATTTATTCTTATAATTCTATCCTAAACAATTTCAATTACTATTAATTTTGCTAGTTCTTATTTGCAACCACTTTAACTCCTTAACATGTATCACAGTTATTTCATATAAATACCAAATATAGTTATTTCGATCCAGCAAACATCAAACATCGCACGGGGGCCTTCTTGCAACGTTGGATGCTGTACTGCTGATGTAAACCGTAAGTTGACTTTTATAATTTTTTTTTGATACATGTTGAAAAGTTATTTAGTGATTTAAATTTGAAAAAAAAAATAATTTAAAAAAAAAAAATACTATATATTTTTTTTTCAGTACAAAGAGATTTAAGAGAATTTTAGTATTCTATAAGCACTTTTAAGTCTCTTTAACCCACTAATAAATTAAATACAAAAAGAGTTATGTCCCCATACTTTTTTGAATATTGCCCCGCCCACTCAATATCTATATGTGTATTTATATATTGAATTTGGTTATTGAGATCCTAGAATTATAATGGCGACCTAGCTACTTGAATTGTTTTTGTTTTTTTTGTAATAAATATTTTAAAATGGCATAATTCTTTGTTGATGTGAATCGGAAGGCGTTTTAGGTAAAGGGTTGTTGTTGGGGTTTTTTTTTATGAATATGTTGGCCGTCTGAAAAAAACCATTTAGGATGGGTGGGTAAAGAGGCCCGGAGCTTAACATCTATGTTCCGAAATAAGCCATAGGAATCATGATTTTTTTTGGGCAATTATTGCGCACGTGAATTTTTTTTTTTGTAATGGTTTAGGTTTGCAGTTGGAACAAGACCCCCGCCCACATCTCCCGAACTGACTAGCTTAACAAGCACGTGCGTACGTTCTAAACTCAAACCAAGTTGATGCTTTATTATTTTATTATTTTTGTTCTTAGGAACTTTGCACACCCAAGTACATTACATAGTTTGGATCCATATCCCTACTATACTTGTATATTTTATCGAAAGCTCAACCAAATTAGAAAAAAACAGCATTACAAAGATGGCGCCCAACGTGGGGCCCGAAAACTTAGGAACCTCATGTTAATGAATTTTGACCTTAACACTTAGTTCGTATAACTCCACCAAATAGCAATTCCTCAAGTTTTTGGGTACCTCATATTTAACATCATATTATTTTAGGTTTCAAATGAGGTATAGGTCGATGTGTTTGTTTATTAAATTTGATCATATGATCAAGAATGTAATAACAGAAAACCTTTATCGGAATCATTCTTTACAGATACTTTGTCGTATAGAATCCATTTTGATTTTTCTGGCTTTTCATTCCTTTTTGTCCAAAAGTTACCTTACCGAATTCGATTCCTAAGTTGTATTTGTGTCCCTTACGATTTCGAGAAACTAAGAATAAGATTGCATAGGAATTACAATTACTTAGCAGTAGGATTCTAGCTAGTATTGTCCACCTTCTGATTTCTTATGGCTGCGAGATTTTAAGGTGCGTTAAGTGCAGCAACAACATGATACTATGGCATAGACATCCCGTTTAGTGTTAGTGAAGGAAATTAACAAAAATATTTTTTTATATCATTCTTTTTTTTCTCATGAGAGTGAAATATATTACAGAAAATAGGGGACTACGTCTTCCAATTTTTTCCAACACTGAATAGAGAGATGACTTTCAATTTGAATTATTTAAAAGCAAACCTTTACTGAACACAGCCAAGATTCACAACATATATGTATATATTTTTTTTCTCTAATAGAACCCAATGTCACTCGTTCACAGCAACGAAAATTTAACCAATCTGGAAGCAAGTTATAATCCTAAACAGTGTATTATTTGTAACAAAGATTTCGAATTAGATGAGGTGATTGTTAGTACTCCGTGTAAACACATCTTTCATAAAGAATGTATTGTCCGTATTTTGAATGAAACGCAGGTATGCCCAGTTTGCGCGAAATTATGTAGGCAAAATAGACTGGTACCATATGACATTATGTCACAAAAATCTAACCAAGTGTCTAGTGCCCAAGCTTCGGGTAGTAACAAGAGTGGGGCGAAGCCCAAAACGAATAATCAAAACCAAAAACCAGCTACAGTAGATGTGGTAAATTCTAACGCAGATCAGCTTGTGAACGAGGGAGGAGCTCAATCATTAGATCAATTATTAAATATGTCTCAACCAACAAATTTTGATTTTCCACCTGCCGATGAAGGTAGAGATAGCAATGCAGGTCCAAGACATACTGGAGGCAATGCTTCGACTATACCTAGATCTAAACGGAGACCTATTAGAAGAAACTTATTAAATAGGAATCCTAATCAAACTTCTGGATTTAATCCAAATATGGATGTTGCAAATTCCAGATTATCCAATCAATTTTTACCCAATTTTCAAGCAAATTTAAATTCAAGTATACAGCCTAGATTATCTGAACATCGCAATATAAGTGATAGCTATTTACAAAATCTAATTAACGACGCTATTAGAGACCAATTAGCTGCTATAAATTTGAATAGAGGTGGTAACCCTAGAATTAGCATTGAAAACCCCTTTGATAATCGGAATTCGAATTTTGCTAATCGAAATAATGTGCGAAATACTAGACAAAATCCGAATTTTGATTTAACCGCTGATAAAGTTTCGAATATTATTTCGAGTTGGCGATTGAAATTTACTGGCGAAGAAGAGAATGGACTATCCGTGGACAATTTCATTTACAGGGTCCACGCACTTACAGTTCAACACCTTCGTGGTGATTTTGAAATTCTTTGTCGTCATATTGATTTACTTTTTTCTGGCAAAGCCACAGATTGGTTTTGGCGGTTTCATAGAAGTACGTTACGATTTGATTGGGACACTTTATGTCGCGAGTTAAGAAATCAATTTCGGGATCGACGCACTGATTTTGATCTCAGAGAACAGATTAGATGCAGGAAACAGAAAGTAGGCGAACGTTTCGATACATTTTACGACGCTGTCTTACAAATTTCGGATAGATTACAATATCCACTTGATGAGCACGAATTAATAGAGATTTTGAAACGTAATCTTCGACCCGAGGTTCGAAAAGAACTTTTACACTTTCCAATGCATTCGATTTCTGATTTACGAGAGTATGTCCGGAAACACGAAATTTTAGAGGAAGAATTAACCCGAACTCGGGGTAATAGGACATTTATGCCACGAAGACTGGTTTCGGAAATACGAGATGAGGATGGTGACGAAGTAGAAATAAGTGAGGTTGACGAGGTATCTCCTATAGTATGTTGGAACTGCTTAGAACCGGGTCACAAGTTTGAGGACTGTTTAGGAGAAAGGAGGTTATTTTGCTACGGTTGTGGCACTCCAAATATTTACAAACCCCATTGTACAAAATGTAATAAATTTCCAAAAAACTATCAGGGAAATCGGACGAACAAACAAGTTCAGTCCAAAGCGACACAATTTTAAAGTCAATTGAGTGTCAAACAGACACACAATCCATTGCAATTACAACAACAAATTTTGAGAAATACAATAACTGTCCACGACATTTAAAACCATACCATATTAGACTGAGAGAATACAACAATGCGAGATTTAGAATTTTTAATGACGAAGTTGTACACAGCCCAGTGGGGAAAACGAAACGATCCACGCGGAGATTGAGGGCCTTTTGGCGGAAAGTTTTGAACGGTCGCAAAGAATTTTGCTCAGCCATCATTTCGAGCGTAAATAATTTCGATTTACGACCATTTGCAACCGTGAATATTTTTGACGAGGATGTTATAGGATTAATTGACACAGGTGCGACAGTATCTTGCTTCGCTTCGGATTATGCGAAAAGATTTATTGAACAAAATAAACACCCTTGGAAGAAATTCAATATTATATTACAGACGGCCGACGGAAATCCACACTCCGCTATAGGCAGTGTAAATACTTTAGTGAAATTTCGAGGGGAAACTAAAAGTATGAAATTTTTGATTATACCCAATTTGACACAAAACTTATACTTAGGTGTAGATTTTGTTAAGACTTTCGGTTTAGCCAAGGATTTGTTTTCTGATGACATATCAATGTCTTCTAAAATTATCTTAGACGAGATTAGTTCGAATGATGATATGCACGATCTAACTAGTGAGCAACAGAAAGTCCTTAATTCTGCGATTAATGCATTTCCGTCTTACAGCAAGGAGGGTTTGGGTAGAACTTCATTAGTTACTCATAGCATAGATACCGGGGATCATAAACCAATTAAGCAAAGGCATTTTGCGGTTTCTCCTGCTGTTGAGCAGTTGCTTTTTGCTGAAATAGATCGTATGCTTCGACTAGGCGTGATTGAGGAGTCTCAGAGTCCATGGTCATCGCCTGTGGCCTTGGTGCACAAGCCTGGGAAGGTACGACTGTGTCTCGACGCAAGGAAGTTGAACAGTGTTACAGTGAAAGACGCTTATCCTTTGCCTTTAATCGATGGAATTCTCAGTAGGCTGCCTAAGGCAAGATTCATTACGAGTCTTGACCTTAAGGACGCCTTCTGGCAAATTCCATTAGATGAAAAGTCAAAGGAGAAGACGGCTTTCACTGTACCTGGACGACCCCTATACCAGTTCGTTACCATGCCGTTTGGCTTGTGTAACGCGCCACAGACGATGTCCAGACTCATGGATAAAGTCATACCGGCTCAATTGCGTACAAAAGTTTTCATTTACTTGGATGACTTACTCCTAATCACAGAGACTTTTGACGAACATATTTTGTTACTTCATGAAATTGCACTACATATGAGAAAGGCGAATTTGACAATTAACGTTGAGAAAAGTCGTTTTATGCTTAAACACGTGAAGTATTTAGGACATATAATTGGGTATGGTACCATACAAACGGATCCTGAAAAAGTTCAGGCGATTCGTGATTTCCCTTTGCCAACATCCGTTCGTCAGCTAAGAAGATTTCTAGGTATCTGTGGTTGGTATAGGCGATTTGTGCGAAATTTTGCCACGATAACTTCACCAATCACAGATATGCTTCAGAAGGGCAGGAAATTTATATGGTCTGAACAATCAAAAGAGGCTTTTGAGCACTTAAAGAATATTCTTTGCTCCGCCCCTGTATTGCACAATCCAGACTTTTCTCGACCGTTCTCAATTCAATGTGACGCAAGTCAATATGGAATTGGGGCTGTACTTGCTCAAAGAGATGATGAGGGAGACGAAGTCCCCATTGCTTATATGAGTCATAAGCTAACAACACCACAGAGAAATTATTCGGTGTCAGAGCAGGAATGTTTGGCGGCAGTTATGGCCATCAAAAAATTCCGTGCATATGTGGAAGGCCACGAATTTGAGGTCATAACTGACCACGCATCCCTAAAGTGGCTAATGGGTCAAACCGATTTACATGGTCGACTTGCCCGTTGGGCCTTGAAGCTTCAAGGTTTCAACTTCACAATTAGGCATCGCAAGGGCAGTCAAAACGTTGTGCCTGACTCATTATCACGAATGTTCTCGGAAAATATGGATGAAATTTGTTCTGTCAATATTGATAACATTATTTGTAGTGAGATTGATAACTCAATCGAAATAAATTTAGAATCAGAAGAGTTTAAATCGACTGAGTATTTGGCCCTTATTGAGAAATTTCACTCCAACATTGGGCAATTGCCAGATATTGAAATTCGAGACGGTTTCATTTACAAACGTGTCGAACATGCTACCGGAGACCCAATCCAGGAACAAATGTCATGGAAACTTTGGGTTCCCCGCGCTATGACTTCTGATCTCATAAAGCGAGCTCACGACCATCCACTATCTGCTCATGGAGGCGTCGGAAAAACCTTGCGACGTTTGAAAAGTTTCTTCTTTTGGCCTAAAATGGCAAAGCAGGTTTCTGAGTATATATTGTCATGTGATGTGTGCAAACAAACCAAAGCCACCAATAAAATATCAAGACCGCCTATGGGACAACAAAATGTCTCTACACGAGTTTTCCAAAAATTGTATTTGGATTTATTGGGTCCATATCCGAGATCGTCCTTCGGTAATATCGGTATCATCATTGTATTGGACCATTTGTCGAAATATCATTTTTTGGAACCCATAAGAAAATTTACAGCCAACGTTATTGTGGAATATTTAGAAAAGCGCATATTTCACATTTTCGGTGTACCCGAGATAATAACTACGGACAATGGTGTTCAATTTAAGTCGCACATATTTAAGTCATTTCTGGATTCTTATGGAGTATCCCATAACCTCACAGCCATTTACTCTCCACAAGCAAATGCTAGTGAGAGAGTAAATCGGTCAGTGCTTGCGGCGATACGGGCCTATGTGAAACCTCATCAGAAAGATTGGGATGCTAAACTCTCTTCCATAAGCTGTGCATTGAGAAACTCCAGACATACCAGCACAGGCTTCTCTCCATATTTTACAGTCTTCGGACAGAATATGATGACTAATGGACAATCGTATGCTCTGCTACGGAAATTACAACTTTTGGATGACAGTTCTATAGATGTGAGGCAAGACGAGAAATTGGAATTGATTCGTCAGAAAGCACAGGCAAACATTAGGAAGGCATATGATAGAAATGTTGCGACATATAATTTAAGATCTCGGCCTGTTGATTTCAAGGTAGGACAAATCGTATTTCGCAGAAATTTTGCACAATCAAAGGCAGTTGAGCATTTCAATAGTAAACTTGCGAACCAGTTCGAAAAGGCCCGCGTAATAGCAAAGCATGGGACGTGTTATTATGATCTTGAGGACATGTCAGGAAAATATATTGGGAAATTCCATGCCAAAGATATCAAGGAGTGACTTCAGCTATTGTCTTCTTGCTCCAAGCAATAACCCAATACCTGTGTTGTAATACACCATACCATAGGCTGTAGTTAAATCTATGCAGTTATTTATTTTGCTTTGATCATTGGTATTGAATTTCTTACTCAAGAGAGTATTTTCTATTACACTCTTTACATCATAGTGAATAGTACAATGATTCAAATTTCCATCACTGACACAAGAGACACTGAGAGACATACGGCTACTCTCTTCTGTTCCGCTAATTTCATAGTGTGTGAATAGGCTAGGCAGATTGAGGGACAGAAGACAAGAAATTTCAATTTTATTCTTCTTCCATTTTTTTTCCTATTTTTTTGAAACGCCTTTAATCGGGGGGGCTGTGTGATTATTTGCTTCAACATAACTGATTCTTTTCAGTTAAGAATTCTAACGAGTAAGACAACGGCAAGATCATTCGATCATAAAACGAAAAGTGTCAGAATTGTAATTGCGTTGTATTAAATAAAAACGGTATTCTTTATACACTATTCTTTTTAATTTTATTCTGAAAAGATTTAAAGGTAGTTACACTGTGTTTTTTCTGCGGAAAGAATAGTTTTAAGTGACTCCCACGGTTTTTTTTCGATTTTCCTTTAGAATTAGAAGACAAGAAAAACTGTAATTTGTTCACTAACGTGAAAACGAACCCACACAAGTTTTGGCCTTGTACGAAAGGTAATTTAAACTTCGTCCTAGTGATATGACATATGATTTAATTGGAAAAATTTCCATTTTTTTTAAAGGCTTTCGTCCGTGCCAATATACAATTTATACAAAAGGGCAGTCTCTCGACGAAGTGCCCTTGAAACGTGTCCATCGCAAAACCTCACCACGCTAGAATACGTGAACGTGGAAACCGGACCACGTGGGGAAAAAGGTGACCTCGGGTTTTCGAGAGACTGGAGAAGTTTTTACGAAGGAGTTTTTAAAATACAACGTTTCTTGTCGCAGATCTAAATGGATTTTTAATTGCTACCCGGCGAAGACAGAATTTTCAAAAAAGTTCAATCTTAAACTGGGAAAGAGAATCCCTGCACCATGAATTTGACATATCAATAATTTTCGTCCGTATTAATTAAGTACAAAATTATCGGCTCTATTAGTGATTTTATTCTAAACCAACACCGTAAATTTTCTTAAACCCTCCAACACCTTCAGTTTTCGTTGTTTCTTCGATAAAAACCCAATTTTTTTCCTAACATTTCAATTTATTCTTATAATTCTATCCTAAACAATTTCAATTACTATTAATTTTGCTAGTTCTTATTTGCAACCACTTTAACTCCTTAACATGTATCACAGTTATTTCATATAAATACCAAATATAGTTATTTCGATCCAGCAAACATCAAACATCGCACGGGGGCCTTCTTGCAACGTTGGATGCTGTACTGCTGATGTAAACCGTAAGTTGACTTTTATAATTTTTTTTTGATACATGTTGAAAAGTTATTTAGTGATTTAAATTTGAAAAAAAAAATAATTTAAAAAAAAAAAATACTATATATTTTTTTTCAGTACAAAGAGATTTAAGAGAATTTTAGTATTCTATAAGCACTTTTAAGTCTCTTTAACCCACTAATAAATTAAATACAAAAAGAGTTATGTCCCCATACTTTTTTGAATATTGCCCCGCCCACTCAATATCTATATGTGTATTTATATATTGAATTTGGTTATTGAGATCCTAGAATTATAATGGCGACCTAGCTACTTGAATTGTTTTTGTTTTTTTTGTAATAAATATTTTAAAATGGAATAATTCTTTGTTGATGTGAATCGGAAGGCGTTTTAGGTAAAGGGTTGTTGTTGGGGTTTTTTTTTATGAATATGTTGGCCGTCTGAAAAAAACCATTTAGGATGGGTGGGTAAAGAGGCCCGGAGCTTAACATCTATGTTCCGAAATAAGCCATAGGAATCATGATTTTTTTTGGGCAATTATTGCGCACGTGAATTTTTTTTTTTTGTAATGGTTTAGGTTTGCAGTTGGAACAAGACCCCCGCCCACATCTCCCGAACTGACTAGCTTAACAAGCACGTGCGTACGTTCTAAACTCAAACCAAGTTGATGCTTTATTATTTTATTATTTTTGTTCTTAGGAACTTTGCACACCCAAGTACATTACATAGTTTGGATCCATATCCCTACTATACTTGTATATTTTATCGAAAGCTCAACCAAATTAGAAAAAAACAGCATTACAATTTTTTCAATTGACATTTTGACCAACTTTGTGGAAGTAGAATTTTAACAAATTTTGACCAGATCTAGAATCGATTATGTAGATTCTTATTCTGCAATAAAAAAATAATGGTGGATATTCGTATACGCTATTGTTTTATTGAGGGGGCGATATTATGTTTGGGACATATAATTTTTATAAATGTTCTATGTGCTGGTGCAAACATATAATAATTCTTAAATTGTGTGTAAACATAAATATGTTTGGAAAGAGAGAGAGAGAGAGAGCAATAGATTATTCAGAAGAAATAAAGGCAGCCAATGAGAGAGATAACGGAATTCATCAACAAAACACAAAGAGACTATAAGTTCGAAAATTTAATTTTTTCTTTATTTTAAAGAAAAATTTCCTTGGTATTATGTATATTGCGTATC
Organism: Haematobia irritans; assembly: GCF_050003625.1. Classification (NCBI taxonomy): domain Eukaryota; kingdom Metazoa; phylum Arthropoda; class Insecta; order Diptera; family Muscidae; genus Haematobia; species Haematobia irritans. The sequence goes on along the minus strand of NW_027445841.1, from coordinate 930,972 downwards.
CCAAAACTTATGTTGGATAATATTATGTTAATTTTATCAGTGTATAGTTTAAGAAGTAGAATTTTAAATATAAAATTGTATCTCAGCTAACTTAAGAAAGAGGGGAATTTATGTAATTTTTTTTTCAATCTATCTCCAAATGTCTTCAACGATAAAAAAATGGAAGTACAATTTCGTTTTGAAAACAAAAAATGTGCAAAATAAACGAAATAGTTTGCAAAGTATAAACGACTTTTTAAGATGACCCTATAATGTGGGAGTAAGAAAAATTAGGGAAGAAGTAGTTAAAAACCCATAGAATGAAGTTACGAAGTCTCGCCGCCGACCCTTTCTTAGCGAGTCGGATCCACCGCCGAATATGTTGACACATCTCGACTCACACTTAGCCGCCAACTAACCACAAATATTGACATAAATCAGTTTTTTTTTTTTAAATTGTTATATTTCTGCCAAAATTGTATAAAATTGTAAAGTCATTACCATGCGTATAACTTTAAATTGATTTTATAATGGATAATTGCCCGTTGCAAAGTGGGCAAATGTATATCGGCCGCCGGAGACAAAAATTTAGTTGTTGTTGTAACAGTTTTTAATGTAGTTTCATCCATTTTACTCTATGCTTTGGTAGTTCAGTTAGTAACTAGATCAAGGAACTCTGCGGCAAGGATGGAATGTGTCTAGAGTGATCTGGTGGTGAGACGGGTAGATTTAGCTGGGCAAGCGAAAATATGACGTGTGTCATGTGACCCATGATTACAGATGGGACACACGTCAGTGACGCTGCATTCAATCACTGATAGGTAGGAATTGAGGTGGCGGAACTTGCCTGATCTTAGTTAGGCTAAAACTACCCTGATCTGCCGTGATAGGTCTCTCTCCTCCGAGGCGGTGGTCGAGCTCTGAGAACAGGATTAACCTTGCAGCTTCTCACCGCTTCAGCTACAATATCCTCATGAATCCTGTTCAGAACTGACTGCTATTTTGCCCGATCTAGAGGCTCTTTTTTATAACGCTGGATCTCACGCTCTAGAAGGCGAAGATCAATCATTACATTCCTGGGTGGAGGTTGCCCATTCACAAGATGGTGATTTGAGTCCTCCATTAATGTATGCTGAAATGGCATGCAAAGCCGTCGTACTGTGTACTTTGCGGAATCCATTTTGGTGATTAGCAGCTGGAAAATTCTTCACAAGGCTGGGGAGGAGTAGTGCCTTGGCTACTGGCGAGAGAAGGGATATCGGCCTGTACGATTCGCCTTTACTTGAGTCTTTGCCTGGCTTCAGAACAGGAATCACCCCAGACATCGGGTATAATGAGTGATTCCAAGGACAAATTGAGAAGTCTGGTCAAATACTCAACTCCCAGTGTTCCTAAATGCTTCAGCATTAAAGGGTGATACGGTCAAAATTTGGTCAATATAAACTTGACGTATTTCTTTCACTTTTGCATTTAAAAAACCTGAACACCCTTCATTTTGAAGGTGTGTGTGTGTGTAGAATGTTGCTCCTACTTTGATTTTGGAATTCACTCTTCAGTTGTCAAAATGCCGTCCAAGCAAGAAGAGCAGCGTATCAAAATTTTGCTCGCGCATCGCGAAAATCCGAGCTGCTCGCACGCAAAGCTGGCAAAATCACTAAAACTTGCCAAATCAACCGTTATAATGTAATTAAAGTGTTTGGGGAACGTTTGTCGACAGCCAGGAAGTCTGGATCGGGGGGAAATCGAAAATCGGAAGCCGCTGAGACGACAAAGAGAGTTGCCCGTAGTTTCAAGCGAAACCCTAACCTCTCTCTCTCCGAGATGCCGCAAATAAGCTTGGTGTATCGTCTACAACCGTGCATCGAGCCAAAACACGAGCCGGACTATCGACTTACAAGAAAGTAGTGACTCCAAATCGCGATGATAAACAAAATACGACGGCCAAAGCGCGATCCCGGAGGCTGTACACGACGATGCTGACGAAGTTTGACTGCGTGGTAATGGACGACGAAACCTACGTCAAAGCCGAATACAAGCAGCTTCCGGGACAGGAGTTTTATACGGCAAAAGGAAGGGGAAAGGTAGCAGATATTTTCAAGCACATAAAACTGTCAAAGATCGCAAAGAAATATCTGGTTTGGCAAGCCATCTGTACCTGTTGCTTGAAAAGCAGCATTTTCATAGCTTCCGGGACTGTCAACCAAGAAATTAACGTGAAAGAGTTTTTGAATAAACGTCTGCTGCCTTTCCTGAAGAAACACGGTTGCTCCGTACTGTTTTGGCCGGATTTGGCCATTTACGGTAAAAAGGCCATGGAGTGGTACGCCGCCAACAACGTGCAGGTGGTTCCCAAGGAGAAATACTGGGCTATTGTCAAGCGGAACCTAAAGAAGACCAAAAAACTGTTAAGAACGAGCAGCAGTTCAAGGCAAACTGGCTTTCTGCGGCGAAGAAGGTGGACAAGGTGGCTGTACAAAATCTGATGGCAGGTGTCAAGCGTGAGGCCCGGCAATTCGGATTTGGAAAAGCGAAAGCCTAACTGAATATTTTTCTTGAATTTTATACTAATTGAACTTGAAAAAGAAATTTAATTTGATTTTTTAAATAAACGATTTCACCGATTTACACGCGTTTTCCCTTGACCAAATTTTAACCGTATCACCCTTTAGATTTAAAGCTACACATTTTCCCAAAAATTACCTTATTTTAAAATAGATACATCTTTGGAATCGGAATAATTAACCAAATCCCTAAGGAAAGGTAAAAACTTTTGGATCGAAGTAAATTTTATTTTAAGTGTACACAGAAAATATCAACAAAATCATTTGAACAAAAAACATTTAATTTTATGTTTAATACATTTTCTTCATTTTGACAAAAAGTATTAACTTACACTGAAAAAAAATAATGTCGTGAGGTCAAAGATTTCATGTCTTTAAAATACGAATGCAAATTTTGCTTAGGATAGAAGATGCCTTTCTCTAATATAAAGTTTATTTCCTTGTCTAAAAGTCTATAAACTTTTCAATGAAGTCGTATTGTCCTTATAATTAAGTGATTTCACTAAGAAATAGGTATCATAACAAGTTGGCTGATAAGTCCCCGGTATTAAATGCATATTATTTTTATATAGTACCCACCTTCAAATGATTCGTGTCATAATTTGACGTCTGTAAGTCAATTAGATTGTGATATAGGGCGTCTTTTGTGAAGCAACTTTTGTTATTGTGAAAAAAGTGGAAAAAATGAATTTCGTGATTTGATAAAATACTGTTTTCTGAAGGGAAAAAATACGGTGGAAGCAAAAACTTGGCTTGATAATGAGTTTCCGGACTCTGCCCCAGGGAAATCAACAATAATTGATTGGTATGCAAAATTCAAGCGTGGTGAAATGAGCACGGAGGGCGGTGAACGCAGTGGACGCCCGAAAGAGGTGGTTACCGACGAAAACATCAAAAAAAATCCACAAAATGATTTTAATAACCGTAAAAAGAAGTTGATCGAAATAGCAGAGGCATTAAAGATATCAAAGGAACGTGTTGGTCATATCATTCATCAATATTTGGATATGCGGAAGCTCTGTGCAAAATGGGTGCCGCGCGAGCTCACATTTGACCAAAAACAACAACGTGTTGATGATTCTGAGCGGTGTTTGCAGCTGTTAACTCGTAATACACCCGAGTTTTTCCGTCTACATGTGACAATGGATGAAACATGGCTCCATCACTAGACTCCTGAGTCCAATCGACAGTCGGCTGAGTGGACAGCGACCGGTGAACCGTCTCCGAAGCGTGGAAAGACTCGAAAGTCGGCTGGCAAAGTAATGGCCTCTGTTTTTTGGGATGCGCATGGTATACTTTTTATCGATTATCTTGAGAAGGGAAAAACCATCAACAGTGACAATTATATGGCGTTAGTGGAGCGTTTGAAGGTCGAAATCGCGGCAAAACGGCCTCATATGAAGAAGAAAAAAGTGTTGTTCCACCAAGACAACGCACCGTGCCAAAGTCATTGAGAACGATGGTAAAAATTCATCAATTGGGCTTCGAATTACTTCCCCACCCACCGTATTCTCCAGATCGGGCCCCCAGCGACTTTTTCTTGTTCTCAGACCTCAAAATGATGCTCGCAGGGAACAAATTTGGCTGCAATGAAGAGGTGATCGCCGAAACTGAGGCCTATTTTGAGGCAAAACCGAAGGAGTACTACCAAAATAGTATCAAAAAATTGGAAGGTCGTTATAATCGTTGTATCGCTCTTGAAGGGAACTATGTTGAATAATAAAAACGAATTTTGACAAAAAAAAACGTGTTTTTCTTTGTTAGATCGGGGACTTATCAGCCATCCTGTTAACACGAAAGAAAAAAAAATGGGCCAATTCAGACTTCAATAATTCAGAAAAAATCTTTAAATTTAATGAAATTGTCTTTAAATTCGTTGTCTTTTTGCATCTTGACTACAAAGCAAAAAATCGTTTTAATATAGGACATGTTTTTCAACACTGTATTATAAAGAGGTTTTTTACTTGAAACATAGTCTAATTTTTACTGGAAGACGAGTCTTAATTTGGAAAATAAAGTTATTTTTAAAGGACTTTGATAGCATATGAAGAAAAAAAGCTGAAAAATCGAAAAATTAAAGTTTGCTTCCTAGAAGCAAGTATACAAAACCCAAATTTAAAAGAGAATTGTGTCTTAAAAATATCCTTACTTGTATTCTACGCTGCTTTGGCTCGGAATCAATACCAAAATTTTTAAAGTAAAGACAAAATCTTTGGAAACGGTCATGCTTTTTTTCAGTGTATATGTAACATGTTGCAATTAAAGTGGGTGAAAGTATAAACTCTCAATTGAAAAATTAATTGAGTTTTTCGACATATTGAATCTATTAAAAATTAATTGAGTTCTTCTACCAAAATCAATTCAATTTTTAATTAAATTAACAAGTAACTATTAAAAAGTGCCGAAAGATATTACGTAATTTTTAAACAGATATAGTTTTTATTTCAAAACAATTCGTAATTGAAGAAATTTCATTTAAAAAGGAAATTTGATCGATTAATTTCGTGATTGAATCAGTAATTTTTTTCTGTGTGTTATCGAACCATTAGAAAACACTACTATAAGTGACGAACCACGGATGTATGACGCATCGTTAGGATACGGCTATAAGATTCAGGCCCAATGTCATTAAGATAAATGGTCTTTCTGAAACGTTAGTGGAAAATAAGTATAAAACAGACTACCAATACAAAATCCTTGGAAAATGTACTTTAATGTGATCAAAGAATTGATGTACATTGGATGAACATTTGTTTCGTATATTACTTTCTTTTCACTATCAAGTTCATGAACTCCATTCGTTTGGTTGGCACACCAACCAATCCAAACACATGTATATGAATATTGTATTGTAGAGAAAACGCTGTGTTTAGTTACGGTCCTTTGAATTATGACCATTTGCAAAAATGTTATGTATTGAAAAGATTTTTTAAATGACCATTGAAAAACATTCAAAGATTTAAATCTCTAATAAAGTTCAAAGATATTATAATCTAAGATATGTATGTTAGTTTGTGAATCGATATAAAAGCCAGATATAAGAAAAAGTGCATATTAGTATGCTCGAAGTAAGAGGTAAAAATCCATTTACACATCTGACAAGAACGTGTTTAGTCGTATGCCGGACTCGAACGATATAAAGGGTGATATGGTCAAAATTTGGTCAATATAAACTTGACGTATTTCTTTCAATTTTGCATTTAAAAAACCTGAACACTCCTCATTTTGAAGGTTTGTGTGTGTAGAATGTTGCTCCTATTTTGATTTTGGAATTCACTCTTCAGTTGTCAAAATGCCGTCCAAGCAAGAAGAGTAGTGACTCAAAATCGCGATGATAAACAAAATACGACGGCCAAAGCGCGATCCCAGAGGCTGTACACGACGATACTGACGAAGTTTGACTGCATGGTAATGGACGACGAAACCTACGTCAAAGCCGACTACAAACAGCTTCCGGGACAGGAGTTTTATACGGCAAAAGGAAGGGGAAAGGTAGCAGATATTTTCAAGCACATAAAACTGTCGAAGTTCGCAAAGAAATATCGCAAATATCTTTGGCAAGCCATCTGTACCTGTGGCTTGAAAAGCAGCATTTTCATAGCTTCCGGGACTGTCAACCAAGAAATTTACGTGAAAGAGTGTTTGAATAAACGTCTGCTGCCTTTCCTGAAGAAACACGGTTTCCGTACTGTTTTGGCCGGATTTGGCATCTTGCCATTACGGTAAAAAGGCCATGGAGTGGTACGCCGCCAACAACGTGCAGGTGGTTCCCAAGGACAAGAACCCTCCCAACACGCCAGAGCTCCGCCCAATTGAGAAATACTAGGCTATTGTCAAGCGAAACCTAAAGAATACCAAAAAAACTGCTAAGGACGAGCAGCAGTTCAAGGCAAACTGGATTTCTGCGGCGAAGAAGGTGGACAAGGTGGCTGTACAAAATCTGATGGCAGGTGTTAAGCGTGAGGCCCGGCAATTCGGATTTGGAAAAACGAAAGCCTAACTGAATATTTTTCCTGAATTTTATACTAATTGAACTTGAAAAAGAAATTTAATTTGATTTTTTAAATAAACGATTTCACCGACTTACACGCGTTTTCCCTTGACCAAATTTTGACCGTATCACCCTTTATGTATATCGATAATACCGGCTAAAAACCCAAACCTTATCACTCCTGGAGTTTTACATATTTCGCGATGGCGTTGGAACGCCATCTGTCGTCAATTTTTCTATTAGGTTCTGCACTTCTCTGTCGCCTACTTGTCCCTCTAATTCCAATCTTTCAAAGCGCCATCGTTGACATTCGCCAGTTCCTAGAGGCAATAAGCGCTACCACATTTGCAAATTTTATGCAAATACATCCGGAAGTATCCGCGTCCACATAGCATTAGTGTTAGGAAATAACAGGTTGGATGATAAGTCCCCGGTCTGACACGTAGATGGCGTCGCTAGTATTAAATGCATGTTATTTTTATATAGTACCAACCTTCAAATGATTCGTGTCAAAATTTGACGTCTGTAAGTCAATTAGTTTATGAGATAGAGCGTCTTTTGTGAAGCAACTTTTGTTATTGTGAAAAAATGGAAAAAAGGAATTTCGTGTTTTGATAAAATACTGTTTTCTGAAGGGAAAAAATACGGTCGAAGCAAAAACTTGGCTTGACAATGAGTTTCCGGACTCTGTCCCAGGGAAATCAACAATAATTGAGTGGTATGCAAAATTCAAGCGTGGTGAAATGAGCACGGGGGACGGTGAACGCAGTGGATGCCCGAATGAGGTGGTTACCGACGAAAACATCATCGTAAAATGAAGTTGATCGAGATAGCAGAGGCCTTAAGATATCAAAGGAACGTGTTGGTCATATCATTCATCAATATTTGGATATGCGGAAGCTCTGTGCAAAATGGGTGCCGCGCGAGATCACATTTGACCAAAAACAACAACGTGTTGGTGATTCTGAGCGGTGTTTGCAGCTGTTAACTCGTGATACACCCGAGTTTTTCCGTCGATATGTGATAATGTATGAAACATGGCTCCATCACCACACTCCTGAGTCCAATCGACAGTCGGCTGAGTGGACAGCGACCGGTGAACCTTCTCCGAAGCGTGGAAAGACTCAAAAGTCCACTGGCAAAGAAATGGCCTCTGTTTATTGGGATGCGCATGGAATAATTTTTATTTTTTTATTGAAGGTCGAAATCGCGGCAAAACGGCCCCATATGAAGAAGAAGAAGAAAAAAGTGTTGTTCCACCAAGACAACGCACCGTGCCACAAGTCATTGAGAACGATGGCAAAAATTCATGAATTGGGCTTCGAATTGCTTCCCCACCCACCGTATTCTCCACATCTGGCCCAGTGACTTTTTCTTGTTTTCAGACCTCAAAAGGATGCTCGCAGGGAAAAAATTTGGCTGCAATGAAGAGGTGATCGACCAAACTGAGGCCTATTTGGAATCAAAACCGAAGGAGTACTACCAAAATGGTATCAAAAAAATTGGAAGGTCGTTATAATCGTTGTATCGCTCTTGAAGGGAACTATGTTGAATAATAAAAACGAGTTTTGACAAAAAAAATGTGGTTTTCTTTGTTAGGCCGGGGAATTATCAGCCAACCTGGAAAATTCTCTATGTAAAACTAATAACTCCAAATCAATTGAGATATAATTCATTTTCTCCTTACTGTACATTGAGGAATCGCCAATATGAAGGTAGTTTTTTCTTCAGATATTTGTATTTATCGAACATTGGCAATTTTGTGCGTATTTAAATGTTTATATGGTCTTTGATAAAACTACAAACATATATATACGCACACACACTCAACGACCATACATGCCAAAGCCAATTTAATTCCGCCCAATTTGTGATAATAAAAGTTTATATTCGCACACAAGGCTCGGCCTTTTCTTATGTATTTCTTATTTTATTCCAAACGAAATGGATATGGATTTTTCAATGTACTTTAATCTTTTAGTAGGAAAAAATAAAGGATGACTAATCGTCGCCTTGGGAGTTATGCTTGACATCACAGTTGGATTATATGGATGTTTATTATAAATGTGCGTAACTGTGAATATGAATGCGGAACATTTCCAAAAACACAAATACTTTGGAAAAATTCTTATCATTCGTATGACCAATTGAAATACTTGACATTATAAAAAATGTTCTTAAATTTTGTTGTAAAATAATTACACACAACTGAGCCTTTCAATTGCTATAGTGGGAAATGAACAAATTTCCGCATTAAAGTTAAAACTATATTGTTTGCGAAATCAGGACGTTGCTAAATGAGTTTTTTTTACATGACTAAAACAAAATTGAAATAATCAATTTCCCGGTGCTGAAGTGTGATATAAAGTAGCTGACACAAACTGTTAGGAAGTTCACAATGGTATTATATCTTGTAGACTAGACATTTTAACTACATTATAGTTATCTTTACCGGCAGACTATTGCATTGTTTTCAAACGATCATTTGCGTTTGGGCTTACTTACATTGAAAATTATTCCTAATGCAGGGAAATGGTTTGGGGATTGAAGGTTGGAAATCAACAAAATCCACGTCTTAGTCGAAATCGAAATCCATGCCTTAGTCGAATCGAAAATTGATGCAACATATACTGAACTATATTCCAAACGACTTTACAAGTCTATTTATTTTACCGAGCATACATTAAAAAAGTATATACAGCAGTAAGTTCGCCTGGGCCAAATCTTAAATAGTTTCCTTTGAAAACTCTTCTTGAAAATATGTAGAATTCCAGGGGGTTTTATGACAGATATTCTCCCAAGCAGATCAGTTCAACCAGTACGCTTCCCGAAGATAAATTTAAAGATTCTACCTAGATAACATTTTGGATTTAAAAGAACCATTTTTATTTCAGTTTTAGAGGAATCATAAACATCTCGTGTAAGTTTCCAAGAAAATAATAAAATAACGCCTTGATTTGAAATGAAAAATCTGTAGATTTTTACCCCCACCTATTCAAATGATTACGAGAAGTAAAATCTGGAAATTTTACATTCAGTTTCAAGCAAAAGCCTGGGGTAACCTTGAAAATAAAAAAAGTAAAAGTGCAAAAAATGGTGGTTGTATGTCAGCACTTGGATTTGGAAGCGTAGTTTTATTGATGGGATAATGAATGCCAAAATGTATTCAAACATATTTAAACATTTTGAAAGAAAATCTTCACTTCAGCGCTGCTAAAATGGGATTCCGAGATGAAGATGGGATGGGATGTTTTCTATAGAAATCAAATTTTGTCAAAATATTCTATAGAAATCAAATTTTGTCAAAATATTCTATAGAAACAAAATTTTGACAAAAATTTCTATAGAAATAAAATTTTGACAAAAATTTCTATAGAAATAAAATTTTTACAAAATTTTCTTTAGAAATAAATTCTTGGCGAAATTTTGTATAGAAATAAAATTTTGACAAAATTTTCTATAGTAATAACATTTTGAAAAAATTTTCTATAGAAATAAAATTTTTACAAAATTTTCTTTAGAAATAAATTCTTGGCGAAATTTTGTATAGAAATAAAATTTTGACAAAATTTTTTTATAGAAATAAAATTTTGACAAAAATTTCTATGGCAATAAAATTTTGATAAAATTTTCTATAGAAATAAAATTTTGACAAAAATTTCTATAGCAATAAAATTTTGATATTTTCTATAGAAATAAAATTTTGACAAAATTTTCTATAGAAATAAAATTTTGACAAAATTTTCTATAGAAATAAAATCTTCACAAAATTTTCTATAGAAATAAAATTCTTACAAAATTTTCTATATAAATAAAATTTTGACAAATTTTTCTATAGAAATAAAATGTTGATAGATTGTTTTTGGAGATATGAACCAATTTTTGTGTGATTGGGGATCGGCTATACATAACTACAGACCGATATGGACCAATTTTGGCATGGTTGTTATCGGCCATATACTAACGTAATGTACCAAATTTCAACGGAATCGGATGAATTTTGCTCCCCAAAGAGGTTCCGGAGCTCAAATTTGGGGATCGGTTTATATGGGGGCTATATTTAATTATGGACCGATATGAACCAATTTTTGCGTGGTTGTTAGAGACCATATACTAACACCACGTACCAAATTTCAACCGGATAGGTTGAAATTTGCTTCTTTAAGATTTGAAATGAAAAATCTGTAGATTTTTACCCCCACCTATTCAAATGATTACGAGAAGTAAAATCTGGAAATTTTACATTCAGTTTCAAGCAAAAGCCTGGGGAAACCTTGAAAATAAAAAAAGTAAAAGTGCAAAAAATGGTGGTTGTATGTCAGCACTTGGATTTGGAAGCGTAGTTTTCTTGATGGGATAATGAATGCCAAAATGTATTCAAACATATTTAAACATTTTGAAAGAAAATCTTCACTTCAGCGCTGCTAAAATGGGATTCCGAGATGAAGATGGGATGGGATGTTTTCTATAGAAATCAAATTTTGTCAAAATATTCTATAGAAATCAAATTTTGTCAAAATATTCTATAGAAACAAAATTTTGACAAAAATTTCTATAGAAATAAAATTTTGACAAAAATTTCTATAGAAATAAAATTTTTACAAAATTTTCTTTAGAAATAAATTCTTGGCGAAATTTTGTATAGAAATAAAATTTTGACAAAATTTTCTATAGTAATAACATTTTGAAAAAATTTTCTATAGAAATAAAATTTTTACAAAATTTTCTTTAGAAATAAATTCTTGGCGAAATTTTGTATAGAAATAAAATTTTGACAAAATTTTTTTATAGAAATAAAATTTTGACAAAAATTTCTATGGCAATAAAATTTTGATAAAATTTTCTATAGAAATAAAATTTTGACAAAAATTTCTATAGCAATAAAATTTTGATAATATTTTCTATAGAAATAAAATTTTGACAAAATTTTCTATAGAAATAAAATTTTGACAAAATTTTCTATAGAAATAAAATCTTCACAAAATTTTCTATAGAAATAAAATTCTTACAAAATTTTCTATATAAATAAAATTTTGACAAATTTTTCTATAGAAATAAAATGTTGATAGATTGTTTTTGGAGATATGAACCAATTTTTGTGTGATTGGGGATCGGCTATACATAACTACAGACCGATATGGACCAATTTTGGCATGGTTGTTATCGGCCATATACTAACGTAATGTACCAAATTTCAACGGAATCGGATGAATTTTGCTCCCCAAAGAGGTTCCGGAGCTCAAATTTGGGGATCGGTTTATATGGGGGCTATATTTAATTATGGACCGATATGAACCAATTTTTGCGTGGTTGTTAGAGACCATATACTAACACCACGTACCAAATTTCAACCGGATAGGTTGAAATTTGCTTCTTTAAGAGGCTCCGCAAGCCAAATCTGGGTGTCGGTTTGTATGGGGGCTATACGTAAAAGCGAAAAAAAAAGAAATTTGCTTCTCTAAGAGGCTCCGCAAGTCAATTCTGGGGGTCGGTTTATATGGGGGCTATATATAATTATCGACCGACATGGACCAATTTTTGCGTGGTTGTTAGAGACCATATACTAACACCACGTATCAAATTTCAACCGGATCGGATGAAATTTGCTTCTTTAAGAGGCTCCGCAAGCCATATCTGGGGGTCGGTTTATATGGGGGCTATACGTAAAAGTTGTCCAATATGGCCAATCCTATGGTGGAGGATATATAAATGTTAAACGGTTTACAAAAAAATACATTTGATTTGAAGAAAGCAAAAAAACGAATACTTTTTTTAGTCACTGTAGTTCCGTAATCTGATAGCTTAAACTAAACTTAATTTGGATTCAGCCCAATCAATGGGAGGGGAACCTAAGACTTAGATTGGCCGTATTAAATTATTCAAAATTAAAAACAACTAAAAATATGTAATAAATAATTTTGTAATAAAAACAAAAGCAATTTCAATTAAAAATCATTATGATCACATAATAATGTGTTGGAACCCAAAAAATATACTTTTTGTATAATGTTCGTTCACACGATGTTGCTCATCCAAATATGTAAAGTTTTTTACAAAAAAATGGTGTCAATCTTGTATTCAAAGAAAAATTACATTTTTGATACGAATACATAATCAAATGTTTATACCATAATAAAAAAGGAAGATATGAAAAGCACTATCTGTCAAATGTGATATACGACTATGGTAACAGGTACATATCCTTTCCATGAAATTGTACATAACCAAAACTCAAAGTGGCTTCGTTGCAGTCGGGTCTATGGCTCGGGGCGGGCACAGGGCTTTCAACTCTGTCCAAGGACTGCAAACCTCCATTTGGAGTATTTCTATTTTCCCTAAAAACTCAAAAATACAAACTCCGAAGGGCTACAACAACAACCAGTGGAAGATAAGTGGGACGAGATCCAGAAAGTAGATCCAGCTGACCGCAGGATCCCGAATCTCTGTCTTGTGGCCACCAACAAACGAGTGAAGTGCGCAAGCATTTAGAGGAGTCCGATCTTGGATCCAAACGGTTGTGGTCTACCATCCGGAGCAAATTTCGAAAGATGACTCCTGTGTAGCGAATGCTTTCGAGCACCCCGGACAGTAGATCGTGCAAACAGAAAGCAAAAGCCAGTCTTCCGTTCACTCAGACAGAACAGCTACCCTTTGGTCATCAGTCAGCAGAATGTGCTGCAGGCGATAAAGGCCACCAAGAGCTCCACAGCAATTGGCCCAGATGGATTGGCTTCGAGGATGTTGAAGCACATTGGGGAGAATGGCGTTAGATTCCTGGCCCATAGCTTCAATGTGTGCCTCAACATTTTCGAAATAGCAGACATTTGGAAAATAGGGAAGGTTATTCCAGTTTTGAAACCAGGAAAGCAGGACCCTCTTGGAGACTCGTATCGACCAATTACTCTTCTTTCTCCGGTACGAAGATTCTGGAAGCTATTTTACTGCCCTACTTCACAGAACATCTAATGTTGGCATCAACATCAGTATGGATTCCGCTCGGAGTACGACCACTGCGTTGTGCGAATTAACAGCCAACATTACGGAGGGATTGAATAGTAAGAGGCCGCATAGACGTTCGATTCTCGTAGCATTGTACATGTCTAAGGCGTTCGAAACACCCTCTTAGGAGATATTATGGGAACCTGCCTTTCTAATAATCTTAAGAGATGGTTCGCGAACTACATGGCAGGCAGACAGTTCTATGTGCAATGCAGAGGAAAAAAATCTTCGCCTAGGAGAAATAAACAAGGTGTACCTCAAGGCGGTGTACTGTCCCCCTCCTTTTAAAGTTTTATGTGGCTAGGGCTCCCCTCCCATCATCAGATGTTCAAGGGTTCACCTACGCGGACGACCGTTCCATAGTGACAAAAGGTAGGGACATCAGGGAGCTTGAGATGAGGATTAATGACTACCTCCCTTCACTTAGGGACTTCCTTGTCGACAGGAATCTGAAACTTTCTGCCCCTAAGTCGACGGCCACCATTTTCATATCGTGGACCAAGGGAGTTAACCTGGAACTCGATACCCACATTCGTGGTCGTCCCTTATCGATTATGCAGCCCCGTTAGGGCTCCCAATGTAGAAATCTTCAAACGGTGCAAAATGCTTTAGTGTTGATTGCCACTGGAGGTCACTCTAAAACACCAGAGAAGCATGAGCCCAAAATGTTATCGGATGCCACATCCAGGAGGGTACCAACCGAAAGAAGCAAGCCCACTCGGTTTGATTTTAAAGAAGATATCAATAAAACACTTGATCGGCGATGACAGTAATGAGTGAATAAGGACGCCATTGAGGCCGGCACACACGGCAGCGGTTCAAAAGGCTATATTACTACCTGTGCAGAGTTGTACTACCACCATCTATTATCGACGATCAGAGAGAGAAACCAGGTCGGTGCTATCTAAGCTAAGATGGGGTATCGCCAACAGGGATGGAAAATACAATTTTGAAGAAAGTACAAGGGTATTTTTTGAGCGAAAAAGTACTTTTCACTAAATTTCAACAAAAGTACCAAAAACATAGATAAATAAAATAAATTTTTGACAAAATTTTTCGTAGAAATAAAATTTTGCCAAAATTTTCCATAGAAATAAAATTTTGACAAAATTTTCTATAGAAATAAAATTTAAAAAAAATGTTCAACCGATATAAAAATTTGAAAAAATTTTCTATAGAAATAAAATTTTGACAAAATTTTCTATTGAAATAAAATTTTGACAAAATTTTCTATAGAAATAAAATTTTGACAAAATTTTCTATAGAAATAAAATTTTGACAAAATATTCATCAGAAATAAAATTCTGACAAAAATGTCTATAGAAATAAGAATTTGACAAAACTTTCTATAGAAATAAAATGTTGACAAAAAATAAAATAAAATTTTGACAAAATTTTCTGTAGACGTAAAATTTTGACAAAACTTTCTGAAAAATACATTTTTGCAAAATAATATTTTTTTGGTAGTTTATGGTAAGATTTTTTCCAAATGTTGGTAGATTATTTTAGTACGCGATCGATAAATTCTTATCTAGAAAGTGTTCGTGCATGTTTTTGACTGTGGCTTTAAAAAATCGAGATTTTCTTCCATGAACTAGTCTGGTTTGCCAAATTTTAAAAAGACTATTAACAAATAAGTTTATTAAAGATTTTCTGAAAATATTTTGTCAAAACTATTATACCATAAATCTGATATCGGCTCAAAAATTTCTACACAAAAGGTACTAAATCATTAGCGGAGGTACTACGGTACTGAAAAAAGTACTATAGTACTGCATTTTCCATCCCTGATCTCCAAGTACTTAAATAGTTACCTCTCCCTTCTGAACTCGGCAATTCAAGATGTTTCTCTTCGCGTGTCCTCATCCAATAGAGGCAGCTCGCTTCCACGAACTGGATGTAGAGGGCTAAATGTCTAATCCTAATAATTTGTATGTTTTGTCTTTTATTTTTCCCTATTTATTTTTCATACATAAATTACTAGGGGCTACAACAACCAGTACTTGGTATATCCCCCATTTCGATTTTTGCTACAGTGGCCCAAATACTAAAATCTGCCCAAAATCAGACTTTCAGCTTAAATCTCAATTTTCACAATGTTAACCTATAAATAAACTGATTTCATATTCGATTTCTACTTTCGAATTATACTTGCCCAAATCCTAAAAGTTAAAGTATTTTCAATTATTAATGGCTACTTTGGTTAATGACAAAAAATACAAATACAAATTTTCCAATTATGGGTTTAGGAAAGTCCCTATTTTGGGTGATTGTCAGACACAAAACTATTCAAAATCTCATAGAATCTCTCAACTTTGAAATCGAAGTTGAAGATCCATTGAGAACAGTCATTCTTGAATTCGTTTAACAATCTGAAGTTCACACTGGTTGGTCATCTTGTTGAGATAGGCATATTACTATCGATAGTCGTACCCCACATCTATGTTTAGCATTACGATGTAGTTTCTTCCAAAAAAGGGCTTGATTTTGACTCTTCACATCAAAACAATGTGAAATAACACAAATGGCTGCTGATGTCTGCAAAATACTTTTTCATGCATCGAAAATGGCCTTCGAACAAAAAAAAATAAGAATTTGAAACTGTTTTGTTGTAGGCCTATATCATAAACAAAACCTCAAACATTCCAACTCATAGGGGGTTTTATGAATGAAAGCTTATCCATTAACGGCTGGCCCTCTTGTGCGATAAATGATACGCCATAGCCTTCTCTGGTATCTTGGTCGTTTGTTCTTATTCGCTATTATCCATTGTGGAGCTTGTGTGTGTGTTTGTCTACGCTTGTGAGTAATCTATAAGCCCACACCTCCCCCTCGGGCCATTTTTAGAAACTTTGGATGTATTTTTAAATAATATATACGATTTTATATATTACTGCTCCCATGAACATATAAAGCGGGCTAGACCCATTCAGACTTTGGATGCCACTTTGTTCGCCTATGCACACACAACAAACAACAAAGTAAATCAGTACAACAATCTAATTATGATAAAATACAACATACGGTTTAAGAACAGAAAACAACAACAACTACAAAAACAAAAACAATGAACACAAGGCAAATCCAAAATGGGACACATGTTCCATTTGACAATACCGCACACAGCGAGAAAACTTTCCAACCAACGTTCATCAACAGCCATCCAGCTAGCCAACCAGCCAGCCAACACTCGACAAACTTTTTTTTTGTGTTTTGTTTTAACACAGGCAGTGGCAGTTAGCGAGAGGAAAAAGAAACCCAACAACAAAATCGCCAAGAGCAGCAACATCCAGAAAATCATTAAAAAATAAAACACACAAACACATATACAACAACAATAAAAAACAACAAAACGCAGAACAATACATTCACCACTTCTTTTTTTTTTTTTGTTTCTCCCCACACAAATAAAGATTCAATATTTCCTTCCACTTACCCATTGTTATTGCACCAAAGCGACAACAACAGGAACCAACAGGAGTGTGTAATTATGGAACGATGGATGGATGCTATTTTTGTTGTGCTATAATGGTGCTTGTGCTTGTTGTGCTGCCGGAAGCTATTCTGCAAATATTTTTAAGAATTGCGGTGACTGCACTCTTCCAAGAATTCTATCAAGTAATGTAGTATGGATGGCGTCAATAACTGATCCGATCCAAAACTAAAGGGAGTTGTGACAAATTTCTATTAGGATCGAAAAAGAAGGCAGCATGGGATTTAAACACTAGACATCTTCATATGCCGGATAATAAAGTTAATGCCAAATCTTATTGGACACTGATATTTCTCAACAAAATTTTGTGCCTATGACCATTACTTCCATTAGCTAGAAACATGCCGCACTTTATTATATCTCTTCACTAATATATATGAGCTTGATTTTCACTTAAATTATTATTGATAAAATTGCTATGATTTTCTTTTCGGAATACAGGAATACACATTCACAATATTACTTCACATTTTTATTGGTATACATCATTTCATTCTACGGAGGGAGTTGGAGGCCGATAGCTTTTCTTTATTCCATACAATATGCATATTTGTTTGGATAGTTTCTTCACTATTTCACTGAGAAATTAATTATTTTGTGTTGGTGTTGTTACATTTACTTGATGTTTGCATTACTTAATTATATAGCAATTATTGTTTATAAATTTTGTTTTGTATGTGCACTTTATTGCTCCGCATCCGACTGAGCTACTAATACGTTCTGCCCATGGTTGATGGTCATTATTTGTTTTGCTTTATTCATTCAGGTTGTGCCTATTTGTTGCAACCATTAGCAGACGGCTGAGTTCTTAGGGTTACTTAAATTAAATCGTATGCGTTTAACGTATAACGTAGCAATGGAACGATATTATTTAACGAGTGAATATAATCAATAGGGTGACTCATAGTTGTTACAAAAGACCGGTACTGATTATGTCCGTCATTCGGGGATTCGATTTTTATAAATCCCGAGATTCGGGATTTCTAAATATTGAATCCGGGGATGCCGGGATTTTTTTTCGGAATCTCGAAATTTTCAGGATGCTTTAAATATTTTGAGTAATAACAATCTACAGCATCAAAAAAGTATTGTACATTAATCAAAAGTAACAAAAGAAACGTAAATTGCTACTTAATAAAACATATGAAGGCAAAAATAAATTAAAAGCTATTTCATTCAAATTTTAAGGATTCTTTTTTATACTTAATCGATTTAAGTAACATCTTAAAAATATCAAGGCATCCAAAGTTTCACCAGATATTCGCGTATATCTTATCTTATAGCAGATGAAAAGCATCAATCACAGTCGACACTACCCTGTGAAGACACCAATTTCAATTTATTACGACAATACAATAAGCCAAATTGGGCCAATAATAATAAAACATTTATTAATAAAAATCAATAAAAAAAATAATAAAAATCCAAAAAAGCCAAATATTTCACACATTTGGATTATTTTTTTTATAATCCCGGGATTCGGGATAAATCCTGTCCCGAAAATCCATGAATTTAGGGACAGCATTAATCCCGAATGACAGCTCTAGTATCGCCGGACTAGATGTGCTACACAATTTAATCAATTCTTCTAAAAAAGTTCAAGTTTATGTTTCCAAAAATTATATTATTAAACAACTTTAAAATAATTATATACAACAAAAATTCACAAAGTTTATTTTATTTAAAACTAATTTAATAAATTTGGATTTTTTATTTAATTTGACGGAATCTTAAATTTTTTAGGGGTGAACACACAACCACTTTTTCCCTCTAGGACGCTTAGTTTAAAAGAGCAAAAAAAAAAGATTTTCATATAAAAGTTTGATTATTTTAGGATATGGATGAAATTTTTAATTTTTGGGGGATTATTATGAGGATTTTCATCAAAATTTTAATTTTTTGGTAATCATGAATTCATGTCCTTTTCGCTCTAGGTTGCATATTTAATGAGATATGGACAAAAGAAGTTTTTCATATAAAAATTTCAATTTTTTTACGATTTTGGTGGATTTTTCAATTTTTTGGGGGTGGTCACGAATTAAAGTCCTTTTCGCTCTAGGACGCTTAGTTTAGGAGATATGAGCAAAGTTTTTCATATAAAAATTTCAATTTTTTAGGATTTTGGTGGATTTTTCAATTTTTTGGGGGTGGTCATGAATTAAAGTCCTTTTCGCTCTAGGACGCATAGATTAGGAGATATGGGCAAAAGAAGTTTTTCATATAAAAATTTCAATTTTCTTAGGACTTGGGTGGATTTTTCAATTTTTTGGGCGTGGTCACTAATTAAAGTCCTTTTCGCTCTAGGACGCTTAGTTTAGGATATATGGGCAAAAGAAGTTTTTCATATAAAAATTTATTTTTTTTTTAATTTTGGGTGGATTTTTCAATTCTTTGGGGGTGGTCACGAATTAAAGTCTTTCTCGCTCTAGGACGCATAGTTTAGGAGATATGTGCAAAAGAAGTTTTTCATATAAAAATTTCAACTTTTTTAGGATTTGGGTGGATTTTTAAATTTTTTTGGGGGTGGTTACGAATTAAAGTCCTTTTCGCTCTAGGACGCTTAGTTTAGAAGATATGGGCAAAAGAAGTTTTTCATATAAAAATTTAAATTTTGTAGGAATTGGGTGGATTTTTCAATTTTTTGGGGGTGGTCACGAACTAAAAATCCTTTTCGCTCTAGGACGCTTAGTTTACGAGATATGAGCAAAAGAAGTTTTTCATATAAAAATTTCAATTTTTTTAGGATTTTGGTGGATTTTTAAATTTTTTGGGGGTGGTCATGAATTAAAGTCCTTTTCGCTCTAGGAAGCATAGTTTAGGAGATATGGGCAAAAGAAGTTTTTCATATAAAAATTTCAAATTTTTTAGGTTTTGGGTGGATTTTTCAATTTTTTGAGGATGGTCACGAATTATCATCCTTTTCGCTCTAGGACGCATATTTAAGGTAATATGGCCAAAAGAAGTTTTTCATATAAAAATTTAAATTTTGTAAGAATTGGGTGGATTTTTCAATTTTTTGGGGGTGGTCACGAATTAAACTCCTTTTCGCTCTAGGACGCATAGTTTAGGAGATATGGGCAAAAGAAGTTTTTCATATAAAAATTTCAATTTTGTAGGATTTGGGTGGATTTTTCAATTTTTTTGGGGTAGTCACGAATTAAAGTCCTTTTCGCTCTAGGACGCATAGTTTAGGAGATATGAGCAAAAGAAGTTTTTCATATAAAAATTTCAAATTTTTTAGGATTTGGGTGGATTTTTCAATTTTTTGGGGGTGGTCACGAATTAAAGTCCTTTTCGCTCTAGGACGCTTAGTTAAGGAGATATGGGCAAAAGAAGTTTTTCATATAAACATTTAAATTTTTTTAGGATTTGGGAGAATTTTTCAATTTTTTTGGGGTGGTCACGAATTAAAGTCCTTTTCGCTCTAGGACGCATAGTTTAGGAGATATGAGCAAAAGAAGTTTTTCATATAAAAATTTCAAATTTTTTAGGATTTTGGTGGATTTTTCAATTTTTTGGGGGTGGTCACGAATTAAACTCCTTGTCGCTCTAGGACGCATAGTTTAGGAGATATGGGCAAAAGAAGTTTTTCACAAAAAAATTTCAATTTTTGTTAAAATTTGGGTGGATTTTTCAATTTTTTGGGGGTGGTAAAGAATTAAAGTCCTTTTCGCTCTAGGACGCTTAGTTTAGGAGATATGAGCAAAAGAAGTTTTTCATATAAAAATTTCAATTTTCTTAGGAGTTGGGTGGATTTTTAATTTTTTTGAGGGTGGTCACGAATTAAAGTCCTTTTCGCTCTAGGACGCTTAGTTTAGGATATATGGGCAAAATAAGTTTTTCATATAAAAATTTCAATTTTTTAGGTTTTGGGTGGATTATGGCCAAAAGAAGGGTGGAGATATGGCCAAAAGAAGTTTTTCATATAAAAATTTCAATTTTTTTAGGTTTTGGGTGGATTTTTCAATTTTTTGAGGGTGGTCACGAATTATCATCCTTTTCGCTCTAGGACGCATAGTTTAGGAGATATGGGCAAAAGAAGTTTTTCATATAAAAATTTCAATTTTGTAGGATTTGGGTGGATTTTTCAATTTTTTTGGGGTAGTCACGAATTAAAGTCCTTTTCGCTCTAGGACACATAGCGTAAGAGATATGTGCAAAAGAAGTTTTTCATATAAAAATTTCAATTTTTTTAGGTTTTGGGTGGATTTTTCAATTTTTTGAGGGTGGTCACGAATTATCATCCTTTTCGCTCTAGGACGCATAGTTTAGGAGATATGGGCAAAAGAAGTTTTTCATATAAAAATTTCAATTTTGTAGGATTTGGGTGGATTTTTCAATTCTTTGGGGGTGGTCACGAATTAAAGTCCTTTTCGCTCTAGGACGCTTAGTTTAGGAGATATGTGCAAAAGAAGTTTTTCATATAAAAATTTCAAATATTTTAGGATTTGGGTGGATTTTTAAATTTTTTGGGGGTGGTCACGAATTAAAGTCTTTTTCGCTCTAGGACGCATAGTTTAGGAGATATGTGCAAAAGAAGTTTTTCGTATAAAAATTTCAATTTTTTTAGGATTAGGTGGATTTTTCAATATTTTGGGGGTGGTCACGAATTAAAGTTCTTTTCGCTCTAGGACGCATATTTAAGGAGATATGGCCAAAAGAAGTTTTTCATATAAAAATTTCAATTTTTTCAGGTTTTGGGTGGATTTTTCAAATTTTTGAGGGTGGTCACGAATTATCGTCCTTTTCGCTCTAGGACGCTTAGTTTAGGAGATATGGCCAAAAGAAGTTTTTCATATAAAAATTTCAATTTTTTTAGGTTTTGGGTGGATTTTTCAATTTTTTGAGGGTGGTCACGAATTATCGTCCTTTTCGCTCTAGGAGGCTTAGTTTAGGAGATATGGCCAAAAGAAGTTTTTCATATAAAAATTTCAATTTTTTTAGGTTTTGGGTGGATTTTTCAACTTTTTGAGGGTGGTCACGAATTATCGTCCTTTTCGCTCTAGGACGCATATTTAAGGAGATATGGCCAAAAGAAGGTTTTCATATAAAAATTTCAATTTTTTTAGGTTTTGGGTGGATTTTTCAATTTTTTGAGGATGGTCACGAATTATCGTCCTTTTCGCTCTAGGACGCTTAGTTTAGGAGATATGGCCAAAAGAAGTTTTTCATATAAAAATTTAAATTTTTTTAGGTTTTGGGTGGATTTTTCAACTTTTTGAGGGTGGTCACGAATTATCGTCCTTTTCGCTCTAGGACGCATATTTAAGGAGATATGGCCAAAAGAAGGTTTTCATATAAAAATTTCAATTTTTTTTGGTTTTGGGTGGATTTTTGAATTTTTTGGGGTGGTCACGAATTATCGTCCTTTTCGCTCTAGGACGCTTAGTTTAGGAGATATGTGCAAAAGAAGTTTTTCGTATAAAAATTTCAATTTTTTTAGGATTAGGTGGATTTTTCAATTTTTTGGGGGTGGTCACGAATTAAAGTCCTTTTCGGTCTAGGACACATAGCTTAGGAGATATGGGCAAAAGAAGTTTTTCATAAAAAAATTTCAACTTTTTTAGGATTTGGGTGGATTTTTCAATTTTTTGATGGTGGTCACAAATTATCGTCCTTTTCACTCTAGGACGCTTAGTTTAGGAGATATGGCCAAAACAAGGTTTTCATATAAAAATTTAAATTTTTTTAGGATTTGGGTGGATTTTTCAATTTTTTTGGGGTGGTCGCGAATTAAACTCCTTTTCGCTCTAGGACGCATATTTAAGGAGATATGGCCAAAAGAAGTTTTTCATATAAAAATTTCAATTTTTTTTAGGTTTTGGGTGGATTTTTGAATTTTTTGAGGATGGTCACGAATTATCGTCCTTTTCACTCTAGGACGCTTAGTTTAGGAGATATGGCCAAAAGATGTTTTTCATATAAAAATTTCAATTTTTTTAGGATTTGGGTGGATTTTTCAATTTTTTGGGGGTTGTCACGAATTAAAGTCCTTTTCGCTCTAGGAGGCTTAGTTTAGGAGATATGGCCAAAAGAAGTTTTCAATATAAAAATTTAAATTTTTTTAGGTTTTGGGTGGATTTTTCAATTTTTTGAGGGTGGTCACGAATTATCGTCCTTTTCGCTCTAGGAGGCTTAGTTTAGGAGATATGGCCAAAAGAAGTTTTCAATATAAAAATTTCAATTTTTTTAGGTTTTGGGTGGATTTTTCAATTTTTTGAGGGTGGTCACGAATTATCGTCCTTTTCGCTCTAGGAGGCTTAGTTTAGGAGATATGGCCAAAAGAAGTTTTTCATATAAAAATTTCAATTTTTTAGGTTTTGGGTGGATTATGGCCAAAAGAAGGGTGGAGATATGGCCAAAAGAAGTTTTTCATATAAAAATTTCAATTTTTTTAGGTTTTGGGTGGATTTTTCAATTTTTTGAGGGTGGTCACGAATTATCATCCTTTTCGCTCTAGGACGCATAGTTTAGGAGATATGGGCAAAAGAAGTTTTTCATATAAAAATTTCAATTTTGTAGGATTTGGGTGGATTTTTCAATTTTTTTGGGGTAGTCACGAATTAAAGTCCTTTTCGCTCTAGGACACATAGCGTAAGAGATATGTGCAAATGAAGTTTTTCATATAAAAATTTCAACTTTTTTAGGATTTGGTTGGATTTTTCAATTTATTGAGGGTGGTCACGAATTATCATCCTTTTCGCTCTAGGACGCTTAGTTTAGGAGATATGGCCAAAAGAAGTTTTCAATATAAAAATTTCAATTTTTTTAGGTTTTGGGTGGATTTTTCAATTTTTTGAGGGTGGTCACGAATTATCGTCCTTTTCGCTCTAGGAGGCTTAGTTTAGGAGATATGGCCAAAAGAAGTTTTTCATATAAAAATTTCAATTTTTTTAGGTTTTGGGTGGATTATGGCCAAAAGAAGGGTGGAGATATGGCCAAAAGAAGTTTTTCATATAAAAATTTCAATTTTTTTAGGTTTTGGGTGGATTTTTCAATTTTTTGAGGGTGGTCACGAATTATCATCCTTTTCGCTCTAGGACGCTTAGTTTAGGAGATATGGCCAAAAGAAGTTTTCAATATAAAAATTTCAATTTTTTTAGGTTTTGGTTGGATTTTTCAATTTTTTGGGGGTGGTCACAAATTATCGTCCTTTTCACTCTAGGACGCTTAGTTTAGGAGATATGGCCAAAACAAGGTTTTCATATAAAAATTTAAATTTTTTTAGGATTTGGGTGGATTTTTCAATTTTTTTGGGGTGGTCGCGAATTAAACTCCTTTTCGCTCTAGGACGCATATTTAAGGAGATATGGCCAAAAGAAGTTTTTCATATAAAAATTTCAATTTTTTTTAGGTTTTGGGTGGATTTTTGAATTTTTTGAGGGTGGTCACGAATTATCGTCCTTTTCACTCTAGGACGCTTAGTTTAGGAGATATGGCCAAAAGATGTTTTTCATATAAAAATTTCAATTTTTTTAGGATTTGGGTGGATTTTTCAATTTTTTGGGGGTTGTCACGAATTAAAGTCCTTTTCGCTCTAGGAGGCTTAGTTTAGGAGATATGGCCAAAAGAAGTTTTCAATATAAAAATTTCAATTTTTTTAGGTTTTGGGTGGATTTTTCAATTTTTTGAGGGTGGTCACGAATTATCGTCCTTTTCGCTCTAGGAGGCTTAGTTTAGGAGATATGGCCAAAAGAAGTTTTCAATATAAAAATTTCAATTTTTTTAGGTTTTGGGTGGATTTTTCAATTTTTTGAGGGTGGTCACGAATTATCGTCCTTTTCGCTCTAGGAGGCTTAGTTTAGGAGATATGGCCAAAAGAAGTTTTTCATATAAAAATTTCAATTTTTTAGGTTTTGGGTGGATTATGGCCAAAAGAAGGGTGGAGATATGGCCAAAAGAAGTTTTTCATATAAAAATTTCAATTTTTTTAGGTTTTGGGTGGATTTTTCAATTTTTTGAGGGTGGTCACGAATTATCATCCTTTTCGCTCTAGGACGCATAGTTTAGGAGATATGGGCAAAAGAAGTTTTTCATATAAAAATTTCAATTTTGTAGGATTTGGGTGGATTTTTCAATTTTTTTGGGGTAGTCACGAATTAAAGTCCTTTTCGCTCTAGGACACATAGCGTAAGAGATATGTGCAAAAGAAGTTTTTCATATAAAAATTTCAACTTTTTTAGGATTTGGTTGGATTTTTCAATTTATTGAGGGTGGTCACGAATTATCATCCTTTTCGCTCTAGGACGCTTAGTTTAGGAGATATGGCCAAAAGAAGTTTTCAATATAAAAATTTCAATTTTTTTAGGTTTTGGGTGGATTTTTCAATTTTTTGAGGGTGGTCACGAATTATCGTCCTTTTCGCTCTAGGAGGCTTAGTTTAGGAGATATGGCCAAAAGAAGTTTTTCATATAAAAATTTCAATTTTTTTAGGTTTTGGGTGGATTATGGCCAAAAGAAGGGTGGAGATATGGCCAAAAGAAGTTTTTCATATAAAAATTTCAATTTTTTTAGGTTTTGGGTGGATTTTTCAATTTTTTGAGGGTGGTCACGAATTATCATCCTTTTCGCTCTAGGACGCTTAGTTTAGGAGATATGGCCAAAAGAAGTTTTCAATATAAAAATTTCAATTTTTTTAGGTTTTGGTTGGATTTTTCAATTTTTTGAGGGTGGTCACGAATTATCGTCCTTTTCGCTCTAGGAGGCTTAGTTTAGGAGATATGGCCAAAAGAAGTTTTTCATATAAAAATTTAAATTTTTGAGGTTTTGGGTGGATTTTTCAATTTTTTGAGGGTGGTCACGAATTATCGTCCTTTTCGCTCTAGGACGCATATTTAAGGAGATATGGCCAAAAGAAGTTTTTCATATAAAAATTTCAATTTTTTTAGGTTTTGGGTGGATTTTTCAAATTTTTGAGGATGGTCACGAATTATCCTCCTTTTCGCTCTAGGACGCTTAGTTTAGGAGATATGGCCAAAAGAAGTTTTTTATATAAAAATTCAATTTTTTTAGGTTTTGGGTGGATTCTTCAATTTTTTGAGGGTGGTCACGAATTATCGTCCTTTTCGCTCTAGGACGCTTAGTTTAGAAGATATGGCCAAAAGAAGTTTTTCATATAAAAATTTTATTTTTTTTAGGATTTGGGTGGATTTTTCAATTTTTTGATGGTGGTCACGAATTATCGTCCTTTTCGCTCTAGGACGCATATTTAAGGAAATATGGGCAAAAGAAGTTTTTCATATAAAAATTTCATTTTTTTTGGATTTGGGGGGATTTTTCAATTTTTTGATGGTGGTCACGAATTATCGTCCTTTTCGCTCTAGGACGCATATTTAGGGAGATATGGCCAAAAGAAGTTTTTCATATAAAAATTTCATTTTTTTAGGATTTGGGTTGATTTTTCAATTTTTTGATGGTGGTCACGAATTATCGTCCTTTTCGCTCTAGGACGCATATTTAAGGAGATATGGGCAAAAGAAATTTTTCATAAAAAAAAATCAATTTTTTTAGGATTTGGGTGGATTTTTCAATTTTTTGGGGGTGGTCACGAATTAAACTCCTTTTCGCTCTTGGACGCTTAGTTTAGGAGATATGAGCAAAAGCAGTTTTTATATAAAAATTTCAAATTTTTTAGGTTTTGGGTGGATTTTTCAATTTTTTGATGGTGGTCACAAATTATCGTCCTTTTCGGTCTAGGACGCTTAGTTTAGGAGATATGGCCAAAAGAAGGAGATATGGCCAAAAGAAGTTTTTCATATAAAACTTTCAATTTTTTTAGGTTTTGGGTGAATTTTTGAATTTTTTGAGGGAGGTCACGAATTATCGTCCTTTTCGCTTTAGGACACTTAGTTTAGGAGATATGGCCAAAAGAAGTTTTTCATATAAAACTTTCAATTTTTTTAGGATTTGGGTGGATTTTTCAATTTTTTGAGGGTGGTCACGAATTATCGTCCTTTTCGCTCTAGGAGGCTTTGTTTAGGAGATATGGCCAAAAGAAGTTTTTCATATAAAAATTTAAATTTTTTTAGGTTTTGGGTGGATTTTTCAACTTTTTGAGGGTGGTCACGAATTATTGCCCTTTTCGCTCTAGGACGCATATTTAAGGAGATATGGCCAAAAGAAGTTTTTCATATAAAGATTTTTCCTTTTCGCTCTAGGACGCATATTTAAGGAGATATGGGCAAAAGAAATTTTTCATAAAAAAATTCAATTTTTTTAGGATTTGGGTGGATTTTTCAATTTTTTGGGGGTGGTCACGAATTAAACTCCTTTTCGCTCTTGGACGCTTAGTTTAGGAGATATGAGCAAAAGAAGTTTTTCATATAAAAATTTCAAATTTTTTAGGTTTTGGGTGGATTTTTCAATTTTTTGATGGTGGTCACAAATTATCGTCCTTTTCGGTCTAGGACGCTTAGTTTAGGAGATATGGTCAAAAGAAGGAGATATGGCCAAAAGCAGTTTTTCATATAAAAATTTCAATTTTTTTAGGTTTTGGGTGGATTTTTGAATTTTTTGAGGGTGGTCACGAATTATTGTCCGTTTCGCTCTAGGGCGCTTAGTTTAGGAGATATGGCCAAAAGTAGTTTTTCATATAAAAATTTCAATTTTTTAGGTTTTGGGTGGATTTTTCAACTTTTTGAGGGTGGTCACGAATTATCATCCTTTTCGCTCTAGGACGCATATTTAAGGAGATATGGCCAAAAGAAGTTTTTCATATAAAAATTTCAATTTTTTTAGGTTTTGGGTGGATTTTTCAACTTTTTGAGGGTGGTCACGAATTATCGCCCTTTTCGCTCTAGGACGCTTAGTTTAGGAGATATGGCCAAAAGAAGTTTTTCATATAAAAATTTCAATTTTTTTAGGTTTTGGGTGGATTATGGCCAAAAGAAGGGTGGAGATATGGCCAAAAGAAGTTTTTCATATAAAAATTTCAATTTTTTTAGGTTTTGGGTGGATTTTTCAATTTTTTGGGGGTGGTCACGAATTATCATCCTTTTCGCTCTAGGACGCTTAGTTTAGGAGATATGGCCAAAAGAAGTTTTCAATATAAAAATTTAAATTTTTTTAGGTTTTGGGTGGATTTTTCAATTTTTTGAGGGTGGTCACGAGTTATTGTCCTTTTCGCTCTAGGACGCTTAGTTTAGGAGATATGGCCAAAAGAAGTTGCTCATATAAAAATTTCAATTTTTTTAGGATTTGGGTGGATTTTTAATTTTTTTGATGGTGGTCACGAATTATCGTCCTTTTCGCTCTAGGACGCATATTTAAGGAGATATGGGCAAAAGAAGTTTTTCATATCAAAATTTCAATTTTTTTATGATTTGGGTGGATTTTTCAATTTTTTGGGGGTGGTCACGAATTAAAGTTCTTTTCGCTCTAGGACGCATATTTAAGGAGATATGGCCAAAAGAAGTTTTTCATATAAAAATTTATATTTTTTTAGGTTTTTGGTGGATTTTTCAATTTTTTGAGGGTGGTCACGAATTATTGTCGTTTTCGCTCTAGGACGCTTTAGGATTTGGGTGGATTTTTCATTTTTTTGGGGGTGGTCACGAATTATCGTCCTTTTCGCTCTAGGACGCTTAGTTTAGGTTATGAGCAAAAGAAATTTAGTTATGACGAAAAGAAGTTTTTCATATAAAAATGTTATTTTTTTAGGATTTGGGTGGATTTTTCAATTTTTTGATGGTGGTCACGAATTATCGTCCTTTTCGTTCTAGGACGCATATTTCATATAAAAATTTATATTTTTTTAGGTTTTGGGTGGATTTTGCAATTTTTTGAGGGTGGTCACGAATTATTGTCGTTTTCGCTCTAGGACGCTTAGTTTAGGAGATATGGCCAAAAGAAGTTGTTCATATAAACATTTCACTTTTTTTAGGATTTGGGTGGATTTTTCAATTTTTTGGGGGTGGTCACGAATTAAAGTCCTTTTCGCTCTAGGACGCATATTTAAGGAGATATGGGCAAAAGAAGTTTTTCATATAAAAATTTCATTTTTTTAGGATTTGGGTGGATTTTTCATTTTTTTGGGGGTGGTCACGAATTATCGTCCTTTTCGCTCTAGGACGCTTAGTTTAGGTTATGAGCAAAAGAAATTTAGTTATGACGAAAAGAAGTTTTTCATATAAAAATGTTATTTTTTTAGGATTTGGGTGGATTTTTCAATTTTTTGGTGGTGGTCACGAATTAAAGTCCTTTTCGCTCTAGGACGCTTAGTTTAGGAGATATGGCCAAAAGAAGTTTTTCATATAAAAATTTCAATTTTTTTAGGATTTGGGTGGATTTTTCAAATGTTTGAGGGTGATCACGAATTATCCTCCTTTTCGCTCTAGGACGCTTAGTTTAGGAGATATGGCCAAAAGAAGTTTTTTATATAAAAATTTCAATTTTTTAGGTGTTGGGTGGATTTTTCAATTTTTTGAGGGTGGTCACGAATTATTGTCCTTTTCGCTCTAGGACGCTTAGTTTAGAAGATATGACCAAAAGAAGTTTTTCATATAAAAATTTCACTTTTTTTAGGTTTTGGACGGATTTTTCAATTTTTTGAGGGTGGTCACGAATTAAAGTCCTTTTCGCTCTAGGACGCATATTTAAGGAGATATGGCCAAAAGAAGTTTTTCTTATAAAAATTTCAATTTTTTTTAGGTTTTGGGTGGATTTTTCAAATTTTTGAGGGTGGTCACGAATTATCGTCCTTTTCGCTCTAGGATGCATATTTAAGGAGATATGGCCAAAAGAAGTTTTTCATATAAAAATTTCAATTTTATTAGGTTTTGGGTGGATTTTTCAATTTTTTGAGGGTGGTCACGAATTATCATCCTTTTCGCTCTAGGACGCATATTTAAGGAGATATGGCCAAAAGAAGTTTTTCATATAAAAATTTCAATTTTTTTAGGTTTTGGGTGCATTTTTCAATTTTTTGAGGGTGGTCACGAATTATCATTCTTTTCGCTCTAGGACGCATAGTTAAGGAGATATGGCCAAAAGAAGTTTTTCATATAAAAATTTCAATTTTTTTAGGTTTTGGGTGGATTTTTCAAATTTTTGAGGGTGGTCACGAATTATCGTCCTCTTCGCTCTAGGACGCATATTTAAGGAGATATGGCCAAAAGAAGTTTTTCATAAAAAAATTTCAATTTTTTTTAGGATTTGGGTGGATTTTTCAATTTTTTGAGGGTGGTCACGAATTATCGTCCTTTTCGCTCTAGGACGCATATTTACGGAGATATGGCCAAAAGAAGTTTTTCATATAAAAATTAAAATTTTTTTAGGTTTTGGGTGCATTTTTCAATTTTTTGAGGGTGGTCACGAATTATCGTCCTTTTCGCTCTAGGACGCATATTTACGGAGATATGGCCAAAAGAAGTTTTTCATATAAAAATTTCAATTTTTTTAGGTTTTGGGTGGATTTTTAAATTTTTTGAGGGTGGTCACGAATTATTGCCCTTTTCGCTCTAGGACGCTTAGTTTAGGAGATATGGCCAAAAGAAGTTTTTCATATAAAAATTTCAATTTTTTTAGGTATTGGATGGATTTTTAAATTTTTTGATGGTGGTCACGAATTATTGCCCTTTTCGCTCTAGGACGCTTAGTTTAGGAGATATGGCCAAACGAAGTTTTTCATATAAAAATTTAAATTTTTTAGGTTTTGGGTGGATTTTTCAACTTTTTGAGGGTGGTCACGAATTATCGTCCTTTTCGCTCTAGGACGCATATTTAAGGAGATATGGCCAAAAGAAGTTTTTCATATAAAAATTTAAATTTTTTTAGGTTTCGGGTGGATTTTTCAATTTTTTGAGGGTGGTCACGAATTATCGTCCTTTTCGCTCTAGGACGCATATTTAAGGAGATATGGCCAAAAGAAGTTTTTCATATAAAAATTTCAATTTTTTTAGGGTTTGGGTGGATTTTTCAAGGGTAGTCACGAATTATCGTCCTTTTCGCTC